>NC_064848.1:162217182-162307182 GCF_024139225.1 Suncus etruscus | reverse complement strand
GAGAGCAATCCCAAAAAGTCCAAAGATGGGTTTGATTCATAGCCATTCGTCTGTACCTGACCCTACCAAAGGCCTCTCCCTCTCTTTCCATTTACCATGTACATCTTTTTCTGAAGGATGGCCCCATCCTTCCAATGGTAAGTCACGGGACCTCTAAATATGGATCTTCCTCTACAGAAAGGCAGTCTCTGAGAAGTTCACAATTTGGTAGATGGCAGGCACGTAGCCAGTTCCCTCCCAATAATGAGCAAGCATCCAAGTATCCCAGGAACATAGGTGACAGTATAATTAACCCTGTCATGGAGGATTGGGAAAGACTTCTCCCAACTGGTCTCAAAGGATGAGGAAGAGTGGGACAGGCAAAGAATGAAAATAGAGATGTTCAAGGGAGGGAGAAGAACCTAGAAAAGTGGTGGGAACATTTTGGGTGACCATAAATAGAAGAGGCACAGGCTAATAGGTTCTGGTGGGGAGAGGCCAGGCATGCTGCTAACTATTTACAAGGCACAAAACAGGCTTGGTGACAAAGCAGGATCTAACCTAATGTCAACAGTGCCGTGGCTGACAAACCTGCCTAAGCAAAGATAAAGCCTTGCATTGTCAGGCTGCAAGTGAGAAGTGGCATGGAGCATTGGCAAACATGTTGCTACAAATGACTCTTTGATAGATGAGAAAATAGAGTAAGAAAGGATAAATTTCCTAGTCAAGACATAATGAGGAGCAGATGACTTAATTTCCAAAGAAGAACTATCCACCACCAATTTGGAAACACAATACCTAGAAGTCAGAGGGCATTTCATCGTCCAGTGAAATAAAAAGAAGATTCCCAGGGACACTGGACCTGGCTTGAGTCTACTCCTAAGCTGTCACCTTTCTTTTACTGTTGGCTATCAGAGGAATTAAAGAGTACAGTGAGATGTTCTATTATTGCTCCCATGGTGAGACTCTTGGTTAGAGAGTGAGTGCAAAGATGGCGTTAACACTCAAAGAACCCACATAGAGAAATGGCCCAAGCTAGAAGAAAAGGAACCAAAAAGGAAGTGACTACAAGAAAAGCAGAATATGGCGAAGAGATTGTGGTTGGGGCTGCAAGTGACCATTAGGGCTGGTGGCAGGAGCTAGGCCAAACCATGATAGCAGGAATGATATGCAAGAATCTCACTATAGTCACGAAACCTTCAAAAATGTAGTCAGGAGCTTACTATCCCAGACAAATCCACCAGGACCTCCACCACCCCCCCCCCCACCAATAAGTGGGGAAAACTGCTCCCATGCACTTTGTGCTTCTAGCTGAGGAAGAAGGTAGCCTCAGAATATGGGTAGCTAATGTTACAAAGGTGAAAAATACAAATCAGGGACTGCATGAATCCAAACTAGATTCGATCCCCAGCACCCCATATGGTACCCCTAGTTCACAGGGGGGGGGGAGGGGGTAATTTTGAGTGCAGAGCTAGGAGTAACCCCTGAACACCATCGAGTGTGCCCCCTCCAAAAAAAAAGAAAAAAAAACCCTGAAAAATACAAGTAAAAATCTGTGATATATAAATTCACACTAAACCACAGCATCCTGTTCACCCTGCTTTATCTAAGTACAAATATAGATATTTCCCTGTACTATGTTTTGTTGTTGTTGTTCGTACTGGGATTTGATTCCAGGACTTGATGAAAATTAGTCATCTAGGCATGTGCTTTAAGACAGAGCCATATTCTCAGCTCCCTACTTAAAAAGTAAGAAGAAATGGAGCTGGAGAGATAGCATGAAGGTAGGGCATTTGCCTTGCATGCAGAATCCAGGCATCCCATATGGTCCCTCGAGCCTGCCAGGAGCAATTTCTCTGAGCATAGAGCCAGGAGTAACCCCTGAGCACTGCCGGGTGTGACCCAAAAACCAAAAATAAATAAATAAATTAATTAATTAATTAATAAGAAATAAGAAGAAAGTTGCAGCAAATGTCAAAGAATCAAAGTTTTGGCTGCAAGATATGAAAGGGCAACAATAGTGGCTAAAAAAATAAAAAAGAGAGTTCTAGCAATAGAAAAGAAAAGCATGAGAACTGGTCTTCAGTAGGGAGTTTGCTACTAGGTGGAGGGTGGGAGAAGTAAGTCGTGAAAGAAAAGGAGGAAAAGTGTTTGTCATGGGATAGGCTGGAGGTCAGGAGAAAATTTGAGGACACTGGGAGAGGGTAGTAGACACTGGTGAAGGGAATGGTGTTGAAACATAGTAATCCTGAAACTTAATCATGAATAACTTTGTAACTTTGTAATTCAAAGTGATTCCATTTTTTTAAAAGAAAAAATAAAGAGACAGTTTAATGTACAGTGTTCCAAATGTCCCACTGAACATGCTGGGTGCCACCCAGGTCAGGACTACTAGCCCAAATATCACCAGTCCCAAGGACAGCAACTGCTGGGTGTGACCTGGGGCCCCAGCACCACCAGGTATGGCTGCTATTAATAAACTGTTCTATGTGTCCAGTGTTATACTGAGTATTGCTGCTGGTAAAATTAAAATGAAATTTAGACAGCACGGACCTCTAAATCAATTACATGGGAGAGCAAATGGAATATAAGCACTGAAAACTCTTAGAGTCATTTAAGTGTGGCAGACGGGTGTAGAACTCGAGTGTACCTGATCCATACTCCACTGTGAGAAAAAACACACTCATGTGCCCTGAGTGTGTGACCACAAACACCTGCTATGGCCCAGGAATACATGTTCCAAGAGAAAAAAACACAGAAGTATAGGCTAACAGCACCTGTATCTACCAAAGGTTTCCAGCCAAACCCACTTTCATTGAAAAGTATAACAAATGACCCTCACCCCTCTAGGGCATGAGAGTTGGTAACTCCAACAATCCAACACTTTAAGATGGTTGGCAGGGTGAGATGAAAACCAAACTATTTGAAAGAGGAAGATGCTTTCTGCACACAAGCTGTGTCAGGATTTCCAGATGGATTTTTTCAGCTGACAGGATCTAGCTCTCAGATGCCAGGAATCAGTACTCTCAACTTGCAAGTCAATCATGGGCTATCCCAACCTTGAAGGCCGTTCAAGAGTTCAAGTATACATACCACAAAAAGGCATGCACATGTCTTAACTTCCAGGATCTTGAGCAACTTGGTGGCTGGGTATAAAGGTAAGCCTAGAAAACTAGGCTTCGGCCAAGGGTCATGCTAAAGAGAGCTGGTAATCCTACTCACCTTTGCAATCTCATTTGATATTTCTGGGCCAGCCTAAGTGCATCCCTCTCTTCAGAACCTCCACAACAATTCAACAATGAATGGCCAAAGCTTTAATGG
Source organism: Suncus etruscus (assembly GCF_024139225.1). NCBI lineage: Eukaryota > Metazoa > Chordata > Mammalia > Eulipotyphla > Soricidae > Suncus > Suncus etruscus. The sequence goes on along the minus strand of NC_064848.1, from coordinate 162,303,882 downwards.
GCTTTCTAAGGCTTAAAACTCTTTTTTTTTCTTTCTCCTAAATACTAATTAACTCAATGGAAAATCAGAAAATGTCACTTTTCTGCCTGTCCTCTTTGTCCTACTACCCCTTTGAGAAAGTAAGGAACACATTTAAGAATTTGTGGGGAGGGCGGAGCGGTGGTGCAGCAGTAGGGCTTTTGCCTTGCATGCGGCTGATCTAGGATGAACCATGGTTCGATCCCCGGTGTCCCATATGGTCCCCCAAGCCAGGAGCGATTTCTGAGTGCAAAGCCAGGAGTAATCTCTGAGTCACCGAGTGTGCCCCCCACCAAACAAACAAAAAAAGAATTTGTGGGAACCACCTACTTTTCCTCCTAGATTCTTACTTTGGATACCATGGCTGCCACTGCTAACGGGGTTGTGTCAAGTCACAGAACATGAGGAGATCACAGAGATTTGGCAACAGTGGAAGGTTTTTGAACATGCAAAGACCAAAAATTAATTCAAGGTCAACAGCTCTGTAAAACCCCAGACATTTCTGGCAGTGCTAGCCATTTTGCATTACTCAGGCCAAAAGGGGTTGTAAGAAAAGGTTAAGAAGCTAAGGACTAGGCCTATCTGGTGCAAAACTGAACTGAACTTTTAGTTTTGTTTTGTTTTGGGGTTTGGTCCACACGTGGGAGTGCTCATAACTCAGAAATTCCTCCTGGTGGTTGGTGTGTGTGTGTGTGTTTGTGTGATGTAGGATGCCATGGATTGAACCAAGGGCAAGGCCGTGTGTGTGTGTGTGTGTGTGTGTGTGTGTGTGTGTGTGTGTGTGTGAGATAAGGAATGCCATGGATTGAACCAAGGGCAAGGTCCTATCCACTGTACTCTAGCCCTCAGAATTGAATTTAAAGTTCTCTTCTGTGCACAGAGGAGTTAAGTGAGGCTTATGTTAATATACTTCCTTAAGAGTCAAGCTTCACACCCAGTGATACATGAGAGCAAACAAAATATAAGCACTGAGAAATTGGAGCATGTCATGAATGGGTGGCAGGTGGGCATGGAATTCAGGCGTACTCTGGATCAGAAGGAAGACTGCGGAGAAGAGAGTCGGTGAATGCCAAAGGCTGATTAGATCAAAGATTACAAGCTTTCTTTTTTAAAATCCTTAAAATTAATTGACTTAAGGATAAGTTTCCCAAAACAAGAATATGATTTCCCCTTTCTATAGATTTCTATAATAGAATGATATTATCTGTAAAACTTATAAGAAGTGAGGCTGAAACTTCCAGAATGAAGGGGCGCGCGCGCGCACACACACACACACACACACACACACTTTGTAACTCATGTGCTACAATGTTTTTTTTTCTTTAAAAAGAAAACTACTCTGGAGATCTACTTATAAACGTTACTGTCAGGAATGAAATAATCACACAGAAAAGACATTCTCAAACAAAACGGTTAGGAAAGCTCATTGGGGGGGGGGGGGGCTCCGAGTTGTGCCTATACTTTCAAGGATGTCAGAAACACAAGGACTCCATCCATAACACACACACACACACACACACACACACACACACACACACACACACACACACACACACACACACACACACACACACACCCGAAACCATGAATGCCTTGTCAAATTCAGACAGTTTATCTTGGCACGGGCTAGCTGAGCCGTCTCTTCAATGTCTGGAAACGTGTCTAATTACGTTTTGGGAGTCACTAAAAAAAAAAAAAAATTGCCAGTGTCCCGGAACAGAGAAACAGACAGCTCAGAGCATCCTGAACGACGCATGGGCATGGGAAGCAGACCAAGAGATGAAATTTCAAATTTTAAAGAGGGAGAAGAGGGAGAAGGCAAAAAAAAAAAAAAAAAAGTAGTACGTGAAACCGGGGATGCAAACCCCGAGCAAATTTTCCTAAAGCCACCTCCAGCCTTCCAAAAACCTTTGGGGTGAGGGGGGGCCAGCCAAGACTCTCCCTAAAAAAAATTTTTTTTTTAAATGTTCCCTTTCCTTCACTTTCCATTAGGTAACCCGGCCCGCCCACGGCGCTTACCTGGGGGCAATGCAGCGGCCTGCCAGGCCGTGAGCAGGGCCTCCAGAGCACCCCAACACACACACACTCACACGCACACCTGCGCGGACAGCACCCAGGTGCGCCCACCCCGCGGCCCGGGCATCCCCAAGAGCGCGCGATCGGCGCCCGGGCCGCCCCGGGTGTCCCGCCAGAGCGCCCCCTGCCGGCCGAGCGACCGCGGCGCAGCCGGCTCCGCCCTCACCTGAGGCGGAGGTTGGCCATGAACTCGGGCATGGCCACGGTGTCCAGCAGCACAAAGTCCGCCTTGCCGAACTCCAGGCTCTCCTGCTCCGCCATGGCGCCGGGCTGCGGGGGGCGCGGACGGGCTCAGGTGGGGGGCTCCGGGGCGCTCGGGCGGGGCCGGGGCGGGGCCGCTGCGCTCGGGGACGCGAGGGGCTCCCGCGCGGGGTTCTGCTCCGGACGGATCTGGAGGCCGAGTCCAAAGCTCCTCGGCTGGCTCGCTCGCACCCGGCAGTTTCCGCTTCTCCCGCGGCGGCGGCGGCGGTGGGGGACGGGACGCCGAGACGGACACCGAGACGGAGACGGCGGCGGCTGGTCCCGCCTCTGGCCTGGGTCTGGCCTGTCCGGGCCCTCGCGGCCGCCCCGCCCCAGCCCGGCCTCCCAGGCTCCGCCCCCTGGCCGCGGGGACACGCCCCTGGCTGCAGGCCACGCCCCCTCACCTGGGCGGCGCGCACGCGCGGGGCGGATGAGACGGGAGCGCGCCCCTGCCAAGGCGACGGCGGCTGAACGCTAGCGCCCCCTACGGCCGGGGATGGGAATCTCTCCGGGCGGTGCTGTAGAGCCAGTACGTAGATGAGTGGGGTGGAACCGAGTTTCAGGGTTGCCACCCACTCACTCACTCATTCACTCACTCACTCACTCACTCACTCACTCACTCACTCACTCACTCACTCACTCACTCACTCACTCACTCACTCACTCACTCACTCACTCACTCACTCACTGCCTTGCTTGGTCGAAGCCGACAAAGTCAAGAAGTAGCCGGTGAAACTTCTTTTTATTTTTTTCCCCCCATTATATTCTGCCATCCTGCGGAGACTCCCTGGGCTCGTGCCCAGGGATGGACACGTGGCCAGGGATGGATGGTGGTTCTTGCTCAGCATGAGCGAAGAGATCTGACTTGAACAATGATCTGAACCTTTGAAAACTTTTAAGTAACTTTGCAGCATGGCTAGGAAGTGCGGAAACAGCAGTTTCCTCCAAGTCAATTTGCCTTAGAAACCCCAGATTTAGCCACATGACTAAATCAGTTTCTCATGATCCAGCTTCTCTTCCTCTCATTTAGTATTATTTTATAATATTATTCTTGCTTTTTTTTTTTTTTTAGATATCTGTATATCATCTTCCTAGGATTATTATAAGCTTTTCGAGTGTGGAACTCTGTCCTGAAGTTCTTGGTAGGTAGCTCAGCTAGATTGGAAAGTCACATTGGTTGAATGGAGTAAAATCAGTTCTGAATGGTCTCCAATGGGTAAATGAGCGTGGAAAATTCTTTTGAGACTTATACTAGATTTTTCCAGTGAAAACTTACTGTAAATGGCTTTCTAGGACAACTACATCTTCCCCCAACCCTGTGTTTCCTTTAGAACCACCTTTGATTGCAAAATCTACTAGGAAATCTCCAGTCTTCCAAAGATCTGACCAATCTCCAGCTCTACAGTTGAATTTGAGATGAGTGAACCTCAGGATCCTGCTCAAGTCCTGTTTTTGCTGCCAGCAATAGAGCAGCTGTCCAACCTTGGCAAGGGAGTAGGGAATGCAGCTTGACTATCTCTCATTTGAGCACCTCTGCCATCAGAAAGCTTCCCTAGCCCCTGGCACAGGCAAATGTAAGCTGCAGCCTGATTAACATCTATCCTTCAGGCAGTACCTCCCTGCATCTCAGCGTCCTCAATTGAGAAATAAGGACTCCTTTGCTAAATGTCTTACTAGGAAAATCAGTTATTTCGTTTTTTTGGTTTTTGGGTCACACCAGCAGCGCTCAGGGGTTGCTCCTGGCAGGCTCGGGGGACCATGTGGGATGCCAGGATTCGAACCACCGTTCTTCTGCATGCAAAGCAAATGCCTCACCTCCATGTTATCTCTCCGGCCCCAGTTATTTCATTTTATTTTAAAATTTTATTTATTGGATGAGAGTTAGGCTACATGTGGTGGTGCAAAGGGGTTATTCCTGGCTTTGTACTCAGAAATCACTCCTGGCAGGCTTAGGGGGCCACATGGGATGCCTGGGATTGAAATCAGGTTGGTCTCTTGCAAGGAAAGTTCCCTTCCTGTAGTATCTGTCTGCCCCATTTTTTAATATTTTATTTTTTAACTTTTTTATTAAGGTCCCATGATTTACAATATATTAATCTGTTATTGATAATTTTCCATGCACATAATTACAATATACACTAATCACTAGCTACCCCTCTGCACCCACCCAAATCTTTCCTTTTCAATCCTTCCATACACACACATACACACAGTTATATGGATCAGTTCTCCAATTGTGTTGCCTTTGCTGCTACACTGTATTTGCCTTTTGTTGCTGTCTTGCTATGTATCTTTAAGTTCTTTATCTTTAATAAAGACAAAGAGAGAGCATTCTGTATCTATCCTTTTCCTTCTGACTGGAGGTCAGTCCTTTAAAATTCTTCATTTTCTGTGAGACACACTTGATGCTTTAAAGACCATGTGGTGCCAGGGATCAAACCCCAGGCTCTTGTGTATGAATCATACATGCTAGTTCTCTGAGCCATCTTCCCAGATGCATAAATTAGGGTTTTTTTTTTGTTGCCACATTTATGTAGTTCAGTCCTTGACAAAGTAGGAGATGGCATAAAGTGTGGAATATTCCTAAAATATTTGTTTTGGCACACATTAACATATGTGGGACTAAATTCCAGAGGAAAAAAGGAAAGAAATCTCAAATTGTGTACAGCTTAGATCAACCAGGGACCACACTCTGTGACTCAGAAGAAAATGGATGCATGTGTAATCCCTTCTCCCCAGGGTTATGAGAACAAAAGTGATTATACAATGGGATACAGCTGTGGTTTTCAAATGGCCAGAGCAAGCGAACTCTTGTTTTAATTAATATCTTGTACTGGAGCCCAATTTACAAAACATATACACAACATATGCAAAAAAAACTTTGTAAGTTTATTGTATAAGTCCAAATTAGTATATAAACAGGCAATTGAGACCAAGTAGGTTCTTTTGATGAACCCAGTGGATCTCCTCTTCAGCTTAAATCAGCCCAGAATTCTAATTTACTCTGGACTATTGTTTGGGTGATACTGAAAAAATTCTGATTTGCATGATTAGCAGTAATACATTTCTAACCCAGTTTTATATCCAGCCTTTTGAAAGGCCAATGCACAGCTACAGTATTCTTAACCAATGACATTTACAAGGAGTTCCAACATATATAGACATGCCAGGAGAAACTAAGTACTGGTATCTACATTCAAACAGGGTGGTGTAAAACAGGTTAGCTCATTGTTAATCTCCTTTGTGGTAAAATGTTAATAAAAACATACTCTACTAAGCATCTTTATGTTACAGTATACAATATACTAGAAACCAAAATTAAAGATTTGTATCACCCAAGGGCTATATTGACATTGTGAATGATACCATGAACCATGATGAAGACATACCATTCCTTGCTAACAATGTGCCTGCCAATCGAATCATGAAGAACATCAGTTGAGCCCACATTAAGAAACAATTTCACAAAGGCACTGGCTAGTGTACTTCAAAAATACCAAGGGCATTAAAGAGAAAGACAAGAGGCATAGATTCAAAAACACAAAAGAGAAATAATTGAAGACAGCATGTGGCTGGCATTTATCTAGAGCCCAAAATATGAAAAGAATATATCAAAATAATTGTTAAAACTCAAAATAAATGCTATGTATTAGATAGACATGTGGCATAAGAGTTCTTTTCCCTGAGTTTGATGGTCATATTGTTCTCTTGGAGAATATTCTTGTTCTTAGGAGTTTCTAGACTATTTTGCAGTGAAAGTTACACCTCCTGCTGTTTGGCAAAAATAATAATGATGGGGCCCGGAGAGATAGCACAGCGGTGTTTGCCTTGCAAGCAGCCAATCCAGGACCAAAGGTGGTTGGTTCGAATCCCGGTGTCCCATATGGTCCCCCGTGCCTGCCAGGGGTGATTTCTGAGCAGACAGCCAGGAGTAACCCCTGAGCACCGCCGGGTGTGTCCCAAAAACCAAAAAAAAAAAAATAATAATAATAATAATGATGGTTAACCAGAGAGATCATACAGGAGTTAAGGTGTGTGTGGCTTGCATGCAATTGACCCAAATTCAGTCCCCAGCACCACATATAGTCTCCTGAGCATTACCAGACGTCAGTTCTGATCACAGTCAGGTATAGCCCTTAGCACCACCAAGTATGACCCAAAACTCATCCACTCAACTAATACATTTTAAAACATTTTTAAAATAATGGCAATAATGATGACAGCTATAAATGGATAAAGAAAATGTAGCAATATGTTAACCATTGATGAAAAATATATGGAAACATTTTTGTACTTTTTATTTGATATTAAAATAAAAAGACAAATAACAATCTTGCAATGTTTTCATTTAAGAAACCACACCATGCTAGAAAGAAAAGTCACATCAGAAGTTTGTAGAAATTCTAGAACTGAAAGCCAGCATCCTATTTGAGGACCTCAGCATAGTATATCCATTAGCCTTGGTTGCCATTGGTGTGCTGAGGAATGATAAAGCCTGAACACAAATCCCAAATACAAAAATGACATATTTACCTTAGTTTTCATGTATGGCTATCTGCCCAGAGAGGGCACATCCTGGAGTCTGCCTGAAATTCTCTTTCCTGTTGTCCCCTCGTCATCCCTTCAACCCCACTGGCCTCTGGTTATCACTTAGTTCTCAACCTTGGCATCCATTATACAAGCAGATTTTAGGATCTTCTGAGTCAAGCCACCAGTCACTCCTTATATCTCTGGCACATGCTGGAGATACATCTCTGTGCCAGCATAAGGGTTGGTTCAGGTCTATTCTAATTTGAGAAGCACCACAGACTGGCTGTGTAAAGGTATGTGAGGTGCTTTATAAATGCTCACTGAGAAATGGACATGGTATGCTCTATGGGTCTGTGGACTTGGTGATAAAAGGGTGTGAATCCACCCTGTTGGTAGATTCTCTGCTTAAAATCCAACTTTTGTGTGGTACCCATTTCATCTCTAGCCCCAGGAATCAAGTCTCAGGAATGCATACCCCTTTCCCCAGGAGATAAACCTGCCAAAGGCAAATGGTTTTAAAGAGTCTTTCAGGATGATAGCTTCTTCCAAGCATCTGCTCTGGGTTATCTGCAAAAATCAACTTTAAATTTTTTCACAGCAAATATTTGCTCCTTAATCTATTTACCCAAATTGCTGCAGGGCTACCCCATCTCCCTCTCTTTGCAAGGGTGCTCTGACTATCCTGCTACCAGACGGAAGCAAGATGGTCAGAAAAACATCACAGAGCATATTCAGAGGGCATGGCAAACATTTAATGAGCCCAATTTTTTTTTAGAGCAGAAATAGAAAGGTGAATTTATGTTGCAAATTAACTTCACAGTACCATATAAAAATGCTACTGAACATGCTGCCTTAGATACTGTTACCTCAACTTTCTTTCTTTTTTATGCAAAAGGCTGAATAGGAACTAAGAACAGTGCAGAAGTTGGAGAATCACTTTCCAGTTTCCTGATGTTTTGAAAGAAGAAACAGCACCCACAGGTACTTTGCTGCCTGTCTGTGGACTTCATCCTCTCTGATCACTTCTCCATTCCATCCCAACCCTGTGAGACATCTCAAAGGACTAAAAAGGGGGTCTCAGGACTGGAGAGATAGCATGGAGGTAGGGCATTTGCTTTGCATGCAGAAGGACGGTGGTTTGAATCCCAGCATCCCATATGGTCCCCCAAGCCTGCCAAGACCAATTTCTGAATATAGAGACAGGAGTAACCCCTGAATACTGCTGGTTGTGACCAAAAAAAGGGGGGGGGGTCTCATAGCAGAGGTAACTGTTATAATCACAAGGAAAGCACAGAAAATGAGGTTTCCTCTCCCTCTGGCTATTGAAGACAGCAGACCAGTAAACCAAAAGTTGCCTCCTTGGTTTGGGGCTCTAGAGAATTCTCTCCCCCTTCTCCCCATTCATGCAACCTAGCTGTAATCACCTGGGACAGTATTGAGTCAGGGACAGGGTGTTTTTCTCAACTCTTTGGAATGGCTTATGATATATAATAGGGTTCCTTTTTCACATCATCACCCCAAGCAAGGAAGTTAGGTGATCGTGGCTAAAAGGGAGATGAGGAGAGGAGAGAAGAAAGCTGCCAGTTAAGGGGCTCAAAGCAATGGGAGGAAAATAACAAGATGCCAGGTCTTAGGAGTTTTTGGTGCTCAAGGGTCTCTCCTAGCAGTTTGATGGGGGGCCATGCTGGAGTTCTTACCCAGACTTCCATGCAAAGCATGTGCTGTAGCATGTTGAGCTATTCTTCTGGCTCTGGGTCTCAGGTTTTAGTCTCCACCATTTCTTGATGATAATGTGTGAACTTTTTCTCCCAAGACAGTTGAGAAGTGAGCGCACACACACACACACACACACACACACACACACACACACACACAACAGAGAGAGAGAGAGAGAGAGAGAGAGAGAGAGAGAGAGAGAGAGAGAGAGAGAGAGAGAGAGAGAGAGAGAGAGAGAACACTGGGCACATAGACCTCTCCATCCCTAGCCCAAATAACCTGTCTACAGATCCCAAGCTAAGAACCCCTGAGCAAGGGATTAATAACAGTAATCTTCTTCACCAGGTATAAAGAATTTAATCAACCATCATTGTCAATGTCTGCTGCAAGACACTGGATAGGGACTGTCCTGGGAGCACAGCCCCTTTCCCCCATTTTGAGCAGAAGAACCTTGGATTTAAGGCTAAGAGAAATTTAAAAGAGGTAAATAACAACCTAGGAGGGTTTACAGAATTTTTCCTGTGAAAGACTATAGAGCTCTGACTACAAACATTTCACTGGAATGTAGCCTCTTCACTAATCACAGAAGATCTTGTCATGCTGAGCTTCATTGGCTTCCAGGCCTGTACCTAAGGTCTTAGAGATGGCGTCATGCCCTACTCTTTCTTTTATCCTCAATCATCAAGCTGGGCCTTGGGGTGCCCAGAGGTGCTTCTTGATTAAATTAGGTGAGTTCATCAGTGAGGTAACTTGTTGCCTCTGTAACTGCACCATTATAGCAACAAAAGCACCTGTATTAGCTCTAAACTGCACAATTCCTAAGCTGTTCTAACCATTAGAAGGACTTATAGAGGGCCCGGAGAGATAGCACAGCGGCGTTTGCATTGCAATCATCGGATCCAGGACCAAAGGTGGTTGGTTCGAATCCCGGTGTCCCATATGGTCCCCCGTGCCTGCCAGGAGCTATTTCTGAGCAGGCAGCCAGGAATAACTCCTGAGCACTGCCGGGTGTGGCCCAAAAACCAAAGGGAAAAAAAAAAAAAAGGACTTATAGAGCTAAAAATTTGAGGCATGTAATCGGAACCCATCAGAGAAGGGAAATGGTACATCTGTAACAAATTCATGGATTGATGGTTACTTAAGGGGGATGTTTTAAGCTGGATTTTTTGTTTATATTTGGGGCCACATCTGGAGGCATCACATCTGGAAGGCTTACTCCTGGCACTGCGTTCAGGGATTACTCCTGGTGGGGCTTGAGGGACCATATGTTGTTATGAGGATCAAACCAAGGCTATTTCAGACTTTAAAACAGTGTTTCTCTATCAAGCTCCAAAAGAAAATAATGATCATGACCTTTTCCCAGGTAGTCTATAGCAGGCTAGTGGCTCTGGGGCATGCCTCAGAATGAGGTGAGGGAGGTGGGACAAAATCTCCTTTCTACATAAAACCACAGTGGCCACACTCAACACCCTCCTACAGAAACAGTCAGTTTTGTGACTAAATTCACAAAATATGAGCAGCTGAACCTTCTCAGATGGGTCCAGACTATGGCCTGAAAATTCTGGGACATTCTTGGAATAGGGTGAGATTGAGTCCCTGAACACCCCACAACCCCCTCACTGGAAAACCTGGCAGCCTCTGCCCACACCCACGTTTTTTGCCTGTTTCACTGGTTTATCTCCCCCATTGTTTTACATTTGTTTCTTTAGTCCTAAGACTACTGTGTTTTGGTTGTTTTAATGCCTAAATTGACTGTTAGATCAAAAATTGCCTTATTACCTCTTAAATATAACCTTGTGTCTCTCTCCTGCTGCAGTATAAAAACAAACATTGCCTCCACCCCAGCCTTATTGAGAGGCCTGGGTGTTACTGGTGTGAGCACAAAAATTTATTCATTGGTTCATACTCTAGAATCTGTTAATGCCTTATAACTGTTGTTAAAAATGTTTACAAACTTAATAGAAGTTTACACTACTTAACTGTTGAATCCCTAGCAGTATTAGAGCAGAAAAACTGCCGTGGTTTAAATTTGACATTTTTTTTGAGGGAGGGGGAAATTTGTGTCATCCTTAGAGTAAAATGTTGCTTTTTAAAATAAACTTGGCTTAATTAGAGATAGCATTAAACTTGTGGAAGAAAGTCTAGAGGATAGAAATAGACAGAGGGATTAAGATGACTCCTGATAAAAAAAAAATTGGTCCTCTACCTCACCCTGGCTGTCTAAGCTGCTGCCTAATTCGGTCCTTTCATTGGCTTTTTGCTATTTTTTCCTTTGGCCCCTAGGCATTCTGTCGCCTCACAAGTTTGTTAAAAATCCGGTTACTGAGATTGCCCTAATGTTCAGTATAGGTCCAAGATCAGTGGCTCTCTTAAATGCACCCCGTAGGACTTGAAGCCTTGGATATACCTCTGAGCTTTAAGGAGTTTTGAGTATCTGGCTAAACGCCCCTGCTTGCTCTGCTCCTGGCTGTGGAGATGCCCATGACGGGGATAGTTTGGTGCCAGTGTCTGGGTGCAAACATGGCATTCCTAATATTTTGCGCGCAAAAACTTTTAATTTGGTCTCTTGTTGCCATGTCCAGAACTGGAAGCCCACCAAATAACCTAAGACAGGTGACTCCACCCATTTTGCTCTTCTTCTTTTATTATTACAGTAAAGGGGGAACTGTGGGGAGCCTAGCTGATAAACCTAGAACATAAAGACACCTCAGTAATTCCTAATCTGGTCACCCACGTGACCAAAGGTGCCCATGCCTTGAGGACAAAGGAAATAGACAAATAAAGTAATTCAGAGCAGCCCAATATATCCAGCCAGAAAGAAAGATATAGAGCAACTTGCCTTTGTGTTAGCAAACATTATTAAGATTACAGCTGAGGTTCTATTTATACTTGTTGAGTATAATTTATAGAACTCTGTTTGAATCTTTTTTGTTTGTTTGTTTGTTTTTTTTTGGTTTTTGGGCCACACCCAGTGATGCTCAGGGGTTACTCCTGGCTGTCTGCTCAGAAATAGCTCCTGGGAGGCACGGGGACCATATGGGACACCGGGATTTGAACCAACCACCTTAGGTCCTGGATCGGCTGCTTGCAAGGCAAACGCCGCTGTGCTATCTCTCCGGGCCCTCTGTTTGAATCTTATGCCTTTTAGTAAAACGTGCTCAGGTCTACCTCTTTGCCCCTCCCTATTACCTGCCCCAGTTTATGCTAATGAATGCTTGTAACTGTGATTGGTGGAAAACTTGTAACACCTCTGACGTGTTTCAGCCCTTAAAAGCTGATCCCCCAACAATAAACTTCCCTTTTTGAACAGTATGCGTTGTCTTGAAGGCTTCTCTTACTAATTTCTCTAGTTCTTCTTTACAGGTCGGTTCTGCTCGAGTGAACCCACTAATAACTAGCAACCTTCATTTCCACACCCCCGCGGGTCGGGGGTCTCCCATGGGAGGTTGCAATTGTTCCTTCAGAAAAAAAAAAAAAGTCCACCTCTTCGACCAAATTCCAAAAGAAAATTATGACCTCTGACTTTTTCTAGGTTGATGCATTTGGAGCATGCTCAGAATGTGGCAGGGCATGAAAGACAAATTCCCCTTTTGCCTGAAGGCCCAGCAGCCCAGCACCACACCCAATACTACCCTTAGAGAGAAGCAGCCCAGCTCCAAAACTTAATCTTATCAAACACCAAGTCCCCAAATATGTATCAAGACGATAGAGCCTGGACTGCATGGCTGCTTGCTGTTGTGTGACACCTCAAAATTTCATTGTAGTATCAGCACAAGAGTATCACAGAAAATTCGGTGGGAAGATATGAAGCTCACCACAAAAGTGGTGAGTGCAGTTAGAGAAATAACTATGCTGAGAACTATCATAACAGTGTCAGTGAGTGAGGGATGTAGAACGCCTGTCTCGAATAAAGGCAGGGTGGGGGAGGGAAGAGATGGGAGCATTGGTGATGGGAAGGTTGCACAGGTGAAGGAGGGGTGTCCTTGTTATGACTGAAACCCAACTAGCACCAACCACATTGGCTTTATAAATTTTGATAATTCCATTTGCCTTTGTGTTATAATAAACATTATGAAATAAATTTATTTTCACCTGCAAGGAGGCATGTTCTGGTGATGTGTGGAAATTGGGATTTTGATGAAAGGAAGGTCATACTGGTGGTGGAATTGGTATTTGAACATTTAATGACAGAAATAATTATATTATGAACAACTTGGTAAATTATGGTTTTACAATAAAAAATGTAACAAAATAAAACATTCTCAACTGGGACTATATAACTCCCTATGACCCCCACAATATTCCAATAGAGCCATAGCTAAAATCACATTAATGGAGGTCCATAACAGAAAACTATGAGGTTTTGAGGTATCAACCAGTAGAACAGTGGCCACAAGTAGACAAGGTTATAGGGGCCACAGTCAGAAAAGGGTTGAAGAACATTTAAAATATTTATGATTCTCAGAGATGGAAAGATAGTATAGCAGGTAGGACACTCGCCTTGCACACAGCTGACTTAGGTTTAATCCTGGCACCATATATGCCTTCCTAAGTACTGCCATGAGTGATCCCTGAGCAGAGAGCCAGGAGTAAAATCTAACTACTGTGGGTGTGCCACACACACATCAAGTGAGAGAGAGAGAGAGAGAGAGAGAGAGAGAGAGAGAGAGAGAGAGAGAGAGAGAGAGAGAACAATTTTTTGACATCTTACTAGAAATAGATTCCTGGAGACCAGGGAGGTGGTATAAATAGTACAGCACATATTGAGGCATATATTGAGCTCTTGAGTTTGATTCCTAGCACACCATATGCCTCCCACCCCACCCCAACACTGCCAGGTGTGGAGAAAAAGAAAAAGAAAGAAAGAAAGAAGAAAGAAAGAAAGAAGAAAGAAAGAAAGAAAGAAAGAAAGAAAGAAAGAAAGAAAGAAAGAAAGAAAGAAAGAAAGAAGAGAGAGAAAGAAGAGAGAGAAAGAAAGAAAGAGAAAGAAGAAAGAAAGAAAGAAAGAAAGAAAGAAAGAGAGAGAAAGAAAGAAAGAAAGAAAGAAAGAAAGAAAGAAAGAAAGAAAGAAAGAAAAAGAAAGAAAGAAAGAAAGAAAGAAAGAAAGAAAGGAAGGAAGGAAGGAAGGAAAGAAAGGAGGGAAGAAAAGAAAAGAAAAAAGTATAGGAAGGAAGGAAGGAAGGAAGGAAGGAAGGAAGGAAATGTTGTTTATCAAAGACCTAAGAAATCTTTGTGTTCATACGGTCAAATGCTTGTGCACATCCACACCCCACTTTACACTTAAGGAAACCAATTCTCAGGAAGAGCAGCTGATTGATTTGGTCAAATTTGGGTACTGGCAATGGCAAAGCTGAAAGGGTAGAAGGTGACATACCTGACTTGGGCAGCAGGGTGTTTTCACCACTCTCCGGGAATACCACTGTGCCAGGAGAGAAGGAAGACCTGAGAAGAGGTAGGACCCTAGATTTCCTCCAGGTCACTCCAAGACTGACTCTACCATTCTCAAGTGGGGTGTGTATGATGTCTTCTTCCCTCCAACCAACCCCTATGTCCTTATGCTCCTCTTTTACATAACATGGAGCAGAGGTTAGAGAAGGTATTACTGGGAACAGGGAATTTTCAGTTTCTTCCCCAATTAGCTAGTGCTAAGGCAGCCATAGTTAGCATTTGGTTAGAATTCACAAGACAATAATACATAGGACTCAAGGTGACATTTTCTAATTCACCTCACCCAACCACAACTCCTTTCTTTTTTCCAGGAGTATCTCAACCAGTGCACTGTACTGCCTGACATAAAGATCATAGTAGACATTAAAAAGCACTATAGAATTCTCATATTCTGTTGCTGGAATGTTGTCAAGTTCCCTATACATTCCCATAGATAAAAGTATGAAATAGTATGAATAGATTTCTCAGAGAAGTAGGAATGAAGTTGCCAAATGACTCAGAGATTCTACTTCTTGGTATCTACTCCCAGAACAGAAAAACATATATTCAAAAAACCCATGAATGAAAAATGAAGGTGTGGTACACACACACACACACAATGGAATTTTGTGTAGCTTCAAGAAAAAACAAGTGATGCAATTTATTGTAACTTAGATAGGACTGGAGGGAGCTCATAAGTGGAGTCAGAAAGACAAAGACCAGATGATCTCATCTGTGATATACAGAATAAGAGGATGAGAGAATACAAGGTGCCAAAGTGGGTATACCTATATTATCTTTAAGTCTATAGAAGGAAGAAGGACAGGGCAGGAAAGAAATTGAGGGGGAGAGTAAGAGGAGGTGAATAGGAGATAATGGGAATAAGGTCAGAAGCCTCAGACACGTCAGTGATGTAGATGTGTGATCTATCTATCTATCTATCTATCTATCTATCTATCTATCTATCTATCTATCTATCTATCTATCTACCTATCTATCTATCTATGTGTATGTACAAACCATACATTTACATATGTGTATGCATATGTGTATAAATAGCAATATATATGTACATATATATTACAAAGCCAAGCAACTCAGTAAGCAGAAGACTCACATTTCAAAAATGTGCCTGTCAAGAAAGCAGGCTGGGGGTAGGAAGGAACCTGGTGCATTGGTGGAGGGAAGTCAACAGTGGCAGTGGGGTTAGTGTTGGAACATTGAATGACTGAAACAACTATAAATAACTTTGTGGGGCCGGAGAGATAGCACAGCAGAGTTTGCCTTGCAAGCAGCCGATCCAGGACCTAACGTGGTTGGTTCGAATCCAAGCATCCCATATGGTCCCCTGTGCCTGCCAGGAGCTATTTCTGAGCAGATAGCCAGGAGTAACCCCTGAGCGCTGCCAGGTGTGGCCCCAAAACCAAAATAAATAAATAAATAAATAAAAATAAAATAACTTTGTAAATTATAGTGCTTTAATATTTTTTTAAACAATAGAATGCAGGGGCTGGAGAAGTAGCACAGTGATAGGGCATTTGCCTTGCATGCAGCCAACCCAGATGGAAGGTAGTTTGAATCCCGGCATCTCGTATGGTCCCCCATACTTGCCAGGAGCCATTTCTGAGCACAGAGCCAGGAGCAACCCCTGAGCGTTGCTGGGTGTGACCCAAAAACAAACAAACAAACAAAAAAGAATGCAAAGTTACCACGTACAAGTGTGTTCTACCTCCAGTTATTGTGGCAGTAGAGGAAAGGCAACGGGATGGGTGAGGGAAGTATATAGTAGAACCCTCAGACTTTCTCATCCAACTGGACTGGCTTTTCAGCCTTTTGTTTGTTTTTGTTTTGGGGACACAGCTGATTGTGCTTAGGGCTTACTCCAGAATCACTCCTGGCAGACAGACAGCCTATGTATGGTTTCAGGAACTGAATCTGGGTCAGCCATATGAAAGGCAAAATTTTATCCACTGTACTATCTCTCTAACCTCATACTTCTTATATTTTTAATTTTATTAAAAATATGTTTTTTGGGGGCCGGAGAGAGAGCATGAAAGTAGGCCGTTTGCCTTTCATGCAGAAGGACAGTGGTTCAAACCCTGGCATCCCATATGGTCCACTGAGCCTGCTAAGAGTGATTTCTGAGCGAAGAGCCAGGATTAACCCCTGAGCGCTGCCAGGTGTGACCCAAAAACCAAAAATAAATAAATAAATAAATATATATATATTGGGTTCTATGATTTACAATAGTGTTAATAATAGTTTCATGGATATAATCTTCCAAACTCCAATAGAGTCCCCCTCATCATCTGCACCCATCTACCCCCAAATATAGCAAGCTTAGTTATGTAGACCAGTTCTCATATTTTGTTGCATTTGGCCACTTGTTATTCCCTTACTATGTTTCTTTCTATCCCACATATGAGCTCATTCTGTGTCTGTCCTCAGATGTCCTAATTCTAGTAACCTGAAGAAATAATGAGTGATTTAATGATTTAATATTGCTTTGTTATTTATTTATTTATTTATTTATTTATTTATTTATTTATTTAGTGGTTTTTGGGTCACACCCGGCAGTGCTCAGGGGTTATTCCTGGCTCCATGCTCAGAAATCACTCCTGGCAGGCACGGGGACCATATGGGATGCCGGGATTCGAACTGATGACCTTCTGCATGAAAGGCAAACGCCTTACCTCCATGCTATCTCTCCGGCCCCTGTTTTTTATTTTTTGAGGGAGCCACACTGAGTAGTGCCAGGGCTATTTCTAACTCTGCTTTGGAGGTGCTGGTGGTGCTCAGGGAGCATATGCCCTGCTGCAGATTGTCAAAGATTTGAAAGTAAAAAAAAGGGTGGAGATGGGAGAATGTGGATGTGGTTTAAAGCACATACCTGGCACCTGTTAGTCCTTGGAACTGCCCCAGCACTGCCCTGACATCATCAAGTAGGATCATTAAGGACACAAATAGAAAAAAAAATACAAAGCAAAAAGGCAAAATCTGCAATAACTAGAATACGGAGGTATTGTAAGCCATAACCCACTCAATGCCTAAATGTTATTTACAAGTTGATGCAAGGTCTGAGCCTCCCTGAACCATTTGACCACTCTATGCCCTACACACACACACACACACACACACACACACACACACACACACACACACACACACACACCTCTAAAGGCTTACTTCTGACTTCCTTCCCCTCACTCTTATTCCTGAACCACTGCCCAGACTTGCCCACATACTTCCTGCACACAACCAGTTCCCAACTCTACCCTTTCTTGCTCTTGTTATTCATTATCTCTGTTTATGAGTTTAGTTTGTCCTTTGGATCAGTTTGATATTCCTCCAAGATAAGACCTAGCTGAATTAAAATGTGATCAAAGAGGGGAGCCAAGGTCATAGTCAATTCAGGAGGAACCTCCTATTTCACTTGAGTTGACCTTTTGAGGGCAAGGGTTTGGGCCACTCCCAGCTATGCTTAGGGATTACTCCTGACTTTGTGCTCAGGGGCCACTCCTGGCAATGCTCCAAAAGCCACATGCAGTTTGGAGAATTGAACCCAGGTGAACCCAAGTGCCTTGCCTGTTATGCTATCTCTTTGGTCTGACCTTTAATAGACCTTCTTCCATGGAAATTTCTCATTGCTGACCTCTTTCAAGTTTCCCCCCAATATCTAAGGTGTGTGCCTTAGATTTTTATCTTAGCCACCTCACAGTCATTTTTTCCAAGTCAATGGCTAAAATTGCAAAAATATGGGAACTACTCATGAGACTGGGGCCATCTGGAAAGACGGAAGTCACAGGAAAGAAAAGAAAAAGTTTGAAAAACACTGTCCTCATGTTCTAAGTTCTGAGTTCTAAGTTCTTTCCAAGTCTCTAATTAGTGTTTCTGTGTAGAATCTAATAGAATTCAGTTAAGAGTAACTTATTCTCTACATTCTGGAGGTGGTATGCCAAGTTTAAAAACCTGTGCAGAGGCATAAAACAGGGATGGTTGTTTTATTTTTCTAAGCTGCGTAGAAAATTCCACTGCAGGTGTGGATATATGTGTGTGGAGGAGGGGACATCAAACATGCAAAAATATTGATGGGGGGCTGGACCGATAGCACAGCACCACAGCGATACAACGTTTGCCTTGCTTGCAGCCAACCTGGGTCAGATCTGGGTTCAATCCTCAGCATCCCATATGGTCCCCTGAGCCTGCCAGGAGTGATTACTGAGTGCAGAGCCAGGAGTAAGCTCTGAGCACCGCTGGGTGTGGCCCCAAAACCAAAACAAATAAATAAAAATATAAAATATTGATGGGAACTTGGTTATCAGATACACATACCTGACTTCACTTCCTAATTCTTAACTCTCTTAAACCATCTTTATCAATCTGTTTCCTCATCTTTGTTAAAAAGATAATGAAACCCAGTTATGAAATAAGATGACATCTTTTTTGGGGGGCGGGGTCACACCCGGTGACACTCAGGGGTTACTTCTGGCTATGCACTCAAAAATCGCTCCTGGCTTGGAGGACCATATGGGACGCCCGGATTGAACTGAGGTTTGTTCTGGATCAGCTACGTGCAAGGCAAACACCCTACCACTTCACTATTGATCTGGTCCCATAAGATGAAATCTTATGCAAAATACTTTGCATAATTCAAGGCAGGTGGAAAGCATTTGAGAAATAAAGCGAATATTGCTTTTAGTGAAATTACTTGCTATATCTCTAGGATAGGAAATTATTCCCAGGTAATTTTATGTGTGTCCTTTGCATGTCTGAGCCTTTTAATAGGTGAGTCTTTTGATCACCTCACCAGTTTCCTCCCTCCATCTAAGTCTTGTCCTTCCTATTGGCTACCAATTCCCTTGCCATAGAAAGGTTACCATAGATCCGTGCTTCTCAAATAGTGGGGCGTCCCTCCAGGGGCGCGAGGCTTCGTAAAGGGGGGCACATTTGACTTTGGCAAGCACTGTCATTGTTGCAAGTCAGCCCCTTAAGAAGTTGACTGATGGAGGGATGGAGGATGAGGCCTTTCTCCTCCAGCTCGGACCACACGTCTGTTACCCTGTTCAGTTGGCGGTTCTGAGGTGAATGCGGCGGGAAGAAAGCCAACAGGCAGTCAGACTTCCGAAGAAAACAGCTTTTTATTCCTTGAAGAGGCAGAAGCCAAAAGACCTAAGCTTAGGCCCCAGGAAACAAGCTTCTCGCCTTCCACAGACCCATGCTTTTATGCCCCCGAATCAGGTACCACCCAATGGTGGGATCAGGTACCACACCGAATAGTGGGAGCAGAAACAGGTGCCACCCTAGGGTGGGAGCAGAATGCCAGGTCACACCCTAGGGAAGGGCTCAATCACCGATCAGGGTAGGGTCAGTAACTTAATAATTCCATTTAAATATTTACATACACAACATGTCATAACAAGCTAAGCCCCATGTTAATGTCTCTATGTCTCTGGAGCTGAGAGTTGCTGTGTCCTGCTTCAAACCCCGCTTCTAAAAGCTATGCATTGCAAAACATGCTCATCGTAGCCATCAATCCAGACATCACCCTTGATTAAAAAATTAGCTCAGATTATTTTATATATTTTTGTTTTGCAGGTTAAAGGTTTTTTTTTTTTGTTTTTTTTTTGTTTTTTTTTTTTGTTTGTTTTTTTTTAGTTTTTGGGTCACACCCGGCAGTGCTCAGGGGTTACTCCTGGCTGTCTGCTCAGAAATAGCTCCTGGCAGGCACGGGGGACCATATGGGACACCGGGATTCGAACCAACCACCTTTGGTCCTGGATCGGCTGCTTGCAAGGCAAACACCGCTGTGCTATCTCTCCAGGCCCTAAAGTTTTTTTTTAATAAAGATACTATTTACAGTCGCACAGGAGGCGCAAAAAATGTTTTCTTCTTCCTAGTGGGGCATGACAGAAAATAATTGAGAAGCACGGCAATAGACTTTGCATTTAGTAAGAGGTCAAAATTGGCTGAATAGTACAGGGAAGATAGCTTAAAGGGTTGGAGCACATGTCTCAAATATGGAGAACCTGGGTTTGCTCCTCAGCATCATTTATTTCTCTCTGGGTGTAAACTTCTCGGTATAGTAGTCCCCACGCTTTGCTCAGGAGCCTCCATCTTCCCAAGGAAACACTACAAAATTTACAGAAGTTTGGAATGAATACATAGCTAGGACTTCTGTGCTGCACATGATGGCTGTTCTTCCCTTTCTTAAATGTTCTCCAGTGGTCTAATCACAATAGCACTGCTCAGTTCCCAACTGCCAGGCCCTTACCAATGCCCTCCTCCAGGGAAGAGTGAAGGCACCAGAAATCTGAAAAAACCCTTCCAGATAGTGTATTTACTTCTTCACATTAAAACTTCCAACACTTTTCATTAGATTATGAATGTTCTGTGCACAGATTGCATTTTAAAATAGAGATATAATGAAATGGAGCTGTTAAAATGAGAGCAGGTGTTATGGCAGTGGCAGCGCTTACTTTGGCAAGCAGTTAATAGGGATCTACTTTTTCCTTTAATCAAAGCTTTCAGTTTAATTTCCGTTGTTATCAATGCATCAACTCAGAAATGAGCCTGCACACTGTGGATGTTGTCTTTTAAGTTTTCCATCAATGAATAAATACACATAGCATCTTCACAAAGCACTCCATGTAACTGCAAGGTTTGGGGGGGCTCTGGTGTTTTTGCAAGAAAAATAGCAAGGTGTGGGGTTAAAATCTTGCTTACAGGCCTGCTCAGACACCTAGACCCTGTGCATGGCACTGGGCAAGTGACTGAAGTTCTCTGCAACAGTTTCCTGAAAAGTGAGAATAATTCTATATTCTTTTTTGTTTTGTTTTGTTTTTGACCAAACCTGGCAAAACTCAGATTACTTTTGGCTCTGTGCTCAGAAATCGGCAAGCTTGGGGACCATATGGGATCCCAGGAATCTGTCCTTGGGTTGGCCACGTGCAAGGCAAACGCCCTACTACTGTGCTATCTCTCTGATCCTAATGCTATATTCTTTTTTTTTTTTTTCTTTTTGGGCCACACTTGGTGACGCTCAGGGGTTACTCTTGGCTATATGCTCAGAAATCGCTCCTGGCTTGGAGACCATATGGGACACCAGGGATCGAATAGCGGTCTGTCCTAGGCTGCGTGGACAAGGCAGACTCATTACCCCCTGCACCACCACTCTGGCCCCCCTAATATTATATTCTTATCTCATGGTGTTGTGTTGTGATAATAAATAAATGAGACAGAGTAGGCAGGGTTGCTGGGGCAGAGTTAGGTCTCTATGAGCTGACAGTACTGGAAGGAATTACCCCTCCACTCCAGTGAGGTTTTTATGTGGCTCAGAATGAAGGAGTACAGGAAAAAATTGTCTCTGCTGATCTGGTTCTTTTCTCTTGACATGTTGGTTTACTGCTGGCCTCTTATCTGGAGGTTCATGTCAAGCCAGTTACTTCCTTGTAGCTGAGCTGATAGGGAGCTCACAAGCTTTCAAAGTTCAGTTCTCAGGGAACAGGGACTTCATGTCTTTTCTGTTGAGGTTCACCACCTGAGTTGCGTAATAGATCTGTCTGTCCTGTCTGCCTGTCAGAAACTGCATTTCTTTTCAAGACTCACTGAAGTACCTGTAACTTCTGGGAAGAGTTGCTCCTTCTAACTAACCCCAAATCTTGAGTCGTTTTTTGAGAATATTTTTATAGATCAAGGAATTCAAAATCTGACTGGTCATTAGATTCACCTGGTACACTGTAGACATACACAGTTTCTAGAATACTATTACACATCTTTTTTTTTTTTTTTTTTTTTTTTTTGCCACATCTGGCAGTGGTCTACTCAGGGATTGCTCTGTACTCAGGGATTGCTCCTGGCTGACTTGTGGAAACATATAAGATGCTAGGGATTGAATTGGGGCCAGCCACATGCAAGGCAAGTACTTTAACCTGCCCCTCATTTCCAGCCTTTTTTTAGGAGAGAGGGGACACACCTGGCAGTGTTCATGGATGAATAGCTGTGGCTAAGTGCTGGGGAGGAGTCACTAGTGAAGGTGCTTGAGCAACTGTGTGTTGCCAGGGCTGAAGACTGGGAGAGATTCTTGCATACAAAGCATGTGTTCCAGCCCATGGAACTCTTTCTCCAGCTCTCCATGCCTTTTTAATTGAAATCGTTGGAGCTAACTAAGAACTGAAATATAATAAGCATGACTTGGAGTCAGAAAGAATCACTTTGCAGGGGCCGGTGAGGTAGCACTAGAGGTAGCGCCTTGTAAGCGCTAGCCAAGGAAGGTCCATGGTTCGATCCCCCGGTGTCCCATATGGTCCCCCCAAGCCAGGGGCAATTTCTGAGTGCTTAGCCAAGAGTAACCCCTGAGCATCAAATGGGTGAGGCCGAAAACAAACAAACAAACAAACAAACAAAAAGAATCACTTTGCAAAGACTATTCCATGCTCAGGGAATAAAGCAGAAGAAAGCACCTGGATATTTTTGAAGGTGGACCTCCCAAGCAGTGCTCAGGGAACCCCCAGGGCCACTCTCAGCAACATTTGGCCAACATATCTGGATTGTTCAATTCGAAGGTCTGAGGATGCCAGGAGCCAAAGGTCTCCCTAGCAGTCCTTGGTGACCACCAGAGTTCCATCCAGCAATGCCAGGATGGTGACCACAAATAGCCAATGATCAAACCAGATTTAGGCACATGCCCTAAATACTGTGCTTTATTCCCAGCTGAAAGTTTCAGAGTCTGTACTACCCTGTGCATTCTCTTTTCAGGCATATACCACAACTTATATCTCTTAGGAACACTCAGAACCTTTATTTTCTGCAGATTAAATTAGTAGTCACTTTTTTTTTTTAGAAAATAAAAAAACAGCCAACTTTTCCTATAACAGCCCTACAGACCATTCCCTGGCTTAAGATCCATGCTCTCAGTGCCCAATATGATGGTGACATCTTTTCCACGGATTTCATGTGCTTGTCCTACCTGAGATTCCCACAGAAGATGACAACACATTCTATTTCAGTGATAAAAGAATGAGTTAGGGTACCAGCAAAAGTTTTGGGGAGAAGGACTATGCCATGCAAGAAAAATTTTAGGTGCTGGAGTGGTAGTGCAGAGCGGTAAGGTGTCTGCCTCACCCGAGATAGCCTAGGACGGACCGCAATTCGATCCCCCGGCATCCCATATGGTCCCCCAAGCCAGGAGCAATTTCTGAGCGCATAGCTAGGAGTAATCCCTAATTGTCACTAGGTGTGCCCCCCCAAAACAACAACAACAACAAAAATTCTCTCCTCTCTCTCTGTCTCTCTCTGTCTCTGTCTCTGTCTCTCTGTCTGTCTCTGTCTCTCTGTCTCTGTCTCTGTCTGTCTCTGTCTCTCTGTCTCTGTCTGTCTCTGTCTCTCTGTCTCTGTCTCTGTCTCTGTCTCTCTCTCTCTCTTTCTCTCTCTCTCTCTCTCTCTCTCTCTCTCAATTAGTGTGACCAAAACAGGTAGAAAGCCAAGAGTATGAGGTTGGCTTCTGGCTCTGCACTCAGAAATAGCTCCTGGCAGGTAATCATGTGGGATGCGAGGGATCAAACCAGGGTCTGTCCTGGGTCGGCAGAGTGCAAGGCACATGCCCTACAGGTGTGCTATCACTCTGACCCCTGGCTATAACATCTTATAGAACAGGAAAGTTGTGTGCAAACAGTTTCTCTCTGTAGGCTCAGCTGCTGCCCGCTATCTTTTCCTGTTGGCAGCAACTCAGAACACCTGAGCTCTTAGTGTCTCGCTTGTATCTGTGACCAACAGTCTGTAAGCTGACTCTCTAATGGCCTCTCTGGAGTGAGGAGACTGCAGAGCAAACTAGTTGCAGGAAACCAAACCAGTAAGGTTTCCCACTTCCTGGGAAAGAAGCGACAGGATAGTAAAAGGAGCCTATGGAGGAGTAAGGAGGAAAAGAAAGACTATGACGGAAGGTGCCAAAACTTGATGTTGGACCTGAGAGTGAAGCAAAGTGTTTATCTTTGTTTATGTTTGTTGTGTTAAAAATGCCACCTGTATTCCCACAGTCTTAGTTGAAATCTTGTACTTATCATGGGATAAAGGGAAAATAAGGTGAAGGAAATTTGGAAGAAAAAATGCATACATTTTTATCTTTTATTTTATTTTACATTCAAGTTTATTTATTTGTATTTTTTAATTTTATTTATAAAGACAAAGATGCAAAGAAAGGACAAGGTGAAGTTAGAGTGGGAAAACAATCACCCATAAACAGAATTCTCAAAAGAAATCCCCTTGCTGACAAATTAATTTTGAATTTTCAGCCAAAAAACATTAAAAAAAAAAACCCAAAACACATGTACAATTACTTTGTCCCTTAAGTCCCCAGGTTGTAGTACATTATAATAATCTAAAGCCATAAAATTTATGTAGCTCCTTTAACATTAAAGGCTATAGTATTGTTGACACAGTTGAACATAATACATCTATTTATTAAGGATGAGTCAAAGGAGCACAGCAAAGATGGTATTAGAGTGGCAATTGTTTGCATAGGCCCAGCAAAATATAGGGACATGGAAAGGAAAAGCCTTGGTCTAAATACAAGAAGACCTTACCCTGGAAGTTTTCTGGCATAAATCCAACTCTTGGCTCCAGGCATGCTAGATTGTCTAACCCAAGTAATTGTCTGTAGTGCCAATACACTTTTATTTTTCACACAGTCACTGTTGTTGGTGTCAGGTTTCTGTGGCTATATTTTATTTTATTTTTAATTTTTTTGTACTGTTATTATGTTTTTCTTCTCTCTGCTCTTAAACCAATAGATATATCCTCTAGAGCAGGGGCCCTCAAACTTTTTAAACAGGGGGCCAGTTCACTGTCCCTCAGACCTTGGGAGAGTCTGACTATAGTAAAAACAAAACTTATGAACGAATTCTTATGCACACTGCATATATCTTATTTTGCAATGAAGAAACAAAACAGATACAAATACAATATGTGGCCCATGGGCCATAGTTTGAGGACCACTGCACTAGAGGGACTCTTCTCATTTTTTGCTTGTTCGATTTTTGCTTCATTTTATTTTTTTTTCTCTTTCCTTCAAACAGAACCACACAACTTGAACTATCTTGCTCCACCTCACAAATGGAGGAGGAAATAATATAGGGTACCAAGACCATTAAGTAGAAATAAAAAAAAGGTTCAAACTTAAACACCAAATCCAAAGCCAATGACAACAGAATTGATACCCAATTCACAACATACTAGACATAGAGAGGACCACCTATACCAGCAGCCTGGGGATTAAAAGAGGGGATAAGGGATGCATGCTGGTAACAGGGGTGGAGGGAGGACAATATTGGTAGTGGGAATGCCCCTGATGCACTATCACTCTGTACCTAAAACATTATTGTGAAAAATTTGTAATCCACTTTGATTAAAGAATAACTGACAAATTTAAATAAAAAACTAAAAAATAAGTTATCCTAAAAAATAAAAAAGATGCATAAATTGGATTAAGTTTGTTATTGGGGGCCTGGATAATTCTTTGGTGTTGGAGGAGGGGTTGTCCTGTGTAGTATAGACAGCTGAGCAGCCTCGCTGTCCTTTGCCCACTTGATACGGGTTGCCCCTGCCCTCTGATGATAAGCTCTGTTAAGCTAAAATGTGCATGGACATGATCCATCCTCTCTTGAAAGCCAAAGTAATGCTCTGCTGAAGAGCTTGCTTGCATTTGGCTGGAAGAGAATTCATGGGATGCTTCGAAGAAGCAGCTATCAAATCCAGTGGGTTTGCACCTTTTTATACCTGGGGGTTGGTGATGATTCATGGACCGGTGATTGAAAACCAATTCTCTAAACTTATCTTTCCTGGGATATGAAATCAAATGAAATCAACTCTCACTTCCAGCCTTGCCTTCACTAAAAATAAACTGAGGCCCAGTATGAAAATATAACTTGATCACCTAACCTCTCTGCTCCAGAGAGAGCTAAGATTTGAGCCCTGAGTGGGTGACTCTATGAAGCATTCTTCTGACAGTGCCAACCATATCTCTGACTGCAGACAAGAGTCCTCAAGCCTTCATTGGGCAGCATGTGATATAAACACACATAGTGCTAGACTGGTGTGCAGGAGGTGGGACCCTGGCAGGCAGGTGGTGTGGATATAGATAAGCAGGCCTCTGGGAAGATGTGTGAGGGATGGAGAGGGCTTGAAAGGTGGGTGCAGGCAGGGTAATTGAGGTTGAAGTGACAGATAAAAAGTAATACAGGAGGAGACAGAAAGATAGTAAAGCAGGCAGGGCACTTACCTTGCATGCAGCCAACTTGCATTCAATCCCCATTATCTTATAAAGTCCCCCAAGCCTACCAGGAGTGATTTCTATGTGCAGAGCCAGGAGTAACACCTAAACACCACTGGATGTGACTTCAAAACAAAAAACCCAAAAGACAAAAAGTGACATGGAGACTGAAAAGGGGTTCTTGTCCCTTTGAAGAAGAGAAAACTTCCCAGCTCCGAAAGAAAGAGACCCTCTTGCTTGTAGAATTGAAACTGAAGTAGAATTTTAGATGATTGAGGAAAAATATCTGCCACACTAAAATTATAATTTTCCAAGCAAAGGTAGGAAAACTGTAACCCCCAAAAGTTGAGCACATATTCTTCTCCTATGCATGCCAGCAAGTCTCCAAGATAGCACATGTTGCATCACAAAACATAACCCCACAAAATTAAGAAGATACGAATTGTTTTCCCCCATCCTCTCAGCACTCTGCTTTGAAATGGAAATTAATCACAAACATAAATAAGAAAACTAAAAAATTAGAAATAAAAAAATGGGGTTTTCTTAATTAAAAAAAAAAAGACCATTGAGGGGCTAGAGCAATGGCATATAGAGGATAGGGTGTTTGCCTTGTAGGCAACCAAGTTTGATTGAGCCAAGTTTGATTCTGGCATTCCATATGGTCTCCCAAGTCCACCAGGAGTGATTCCTGAATGCAGAACCAAGAGTAATTCCTCGGTATCGCTAGGTGTGCCCCTTTCCCAAAAAAAATCTCTAGAAAAAATACAATTAAGATCCACAATAAGGGAGCAACAAATAACCAAAGGCAACATAAATGGAGAGTTGGTTCACATACCTGGGATGGGGGAGAGGCACAAGGAAGGTTTTGGGGGATGTTGGTGAGAGAAGTGAACACTGTGGTGGTGGGTGTGAACAAGTTGTGCATTATAAATCATGGTGCTTCAATAAAAATGAGAGAGATAAAAGTAAAACAATAGCTTTCATCTTCAGAGAGTTGGATGCTTACTTTATTTCTATCCAGAAAATCTGAGGCACAAAAGTTACAGTAACCACTGACTTATTTCACTCAGCATGAAATAAGTCAGAGGGAGAGAGAGAGACACAGAATAGTCTCACTCATCTCTGGGTTTTAAGAAAAATAAAAGTCATTTTTGCAACAATCCTCAGAGACAATGAGAGGAGGGCTGGAACTTCCAGCTCACTTCATGAAGCTCACCACAAAGAGTGGTGAGTGCAGTTACAGAAATAACTACACAGAGAACTACCATAATCATGTGAATGAATGAGGGAACTGGAAAGCCTGTCTGGAGTACAGGTGGGGGTGGGGTGGAATGGAGGGAGATTTGGGACATTGGTGGTGGGAATGTTGCACTGGTGAAGGAGGGTGTTCTTTACATGACTGAAACCTAATCACAATCATATTTGTAATCAAGATGTTAAAATAAAAAAAATTTTTAAAAAAAGTTACAGTAACCAAAGTTAGCCTGTATTCTCCAGACCAAAGTTCTCTTTCGGGGGCCAGAGTGATAGCACAGCACACTTGTTTTACATGTGGCTAACCCGGGTTTCATCTCCATGTCTCGTATGGTCCCTTGAACCTGCTAGAAGTGATTTTTGAGTGCTGAGCCAGGAGTAATCCTTGAGCACAGCTGCCTGATGTGGCCCAAAAACAAACAAGTTATCTTTCTCAGGGCCAGAGACAGTACAGGGGTTAAGGTGCTTGCTGTGCCATGCACACAGACACCATGGTTTGATTCTTGGCACTGCGGAGCATCTCCCACCAGGAGTGATCCCTAAGCACAGCCAGGTGTGCCACTCCCAACTCCCCAAACAGAGCTAATGCTTTTTTAGACTGGGTAGTGTAGCTGGTAGGGTGCTTGCATATAGCATTGCTGATGGGTCCCAAGTAGCGCTAGGAGTCACACCTAAGCACAGAGCCAGGAATAGCCACTGAGCACCACAGGTTGTGGTCCAATAGCTCCCTGTCATGGATCGCTGGACACAGGAACAGTAGTAGGGTCCTATAAGAGAGTGGGTACTGGAGTTGGCTAGTTGTGACTAGACCACACACCAGGAGAGGAGTTTGGATCTAGCTAGCCCATTTATTCACTCAAAGAACAGGTTTTTATTTTTATTTTTTGGTTTTTGGGCCACACCTAGGGGTACTCAGGGGTTACTCCTGGCTTTTTGCTCAGAAATCACGCCTGGCAAGAATGGAAGACCCATATGAGATCGAACCTGTATTTGTCCCAGGCCAGCCACATGCAAGGCAAATGCCCTACTGCTGTGCTAATTTTAAAGCCCCAAAGAGTAGATTTTTATACATTTACTTTACAAATCATTCTGAATTAGCAAGGAAGAAGGGGGTGCTTAATATTTTACAGAGCAAGAAAACATGTGACTTCTGTGAGGTATAGATAATCATCAACACATTCAATAGAATTCATTGCCATTCTCTTTAATACAATGATTACAATACTTATTGATCTTTACTAGACACTTATTTTTGGCCTATGTTTTAACAATATCCTAAATTCCCAAAGTCTCCTAAGTCTGCTAAATCAGCTTTGTGGCTTGAATGCCAGTTGAAAGCCAGTTCCTTTTATGTGGGGGTGGGGGTGGGTCTTTTGTGTGGCTGTTTACTGCATACCGAAATTGGGTTTTGTTTTGATGCAAAGATTATCTTCAAATCCAAGTGGCCATGGCTCAGGGCTGGATGCTCTGGTTCTTCAGTAATTTTCACATTCTTATCTCCTATAGCATTCCTGTACTGATTAGGAAAGCCTGGAATAACCAGACCTCAGCAGTTTGCTTGGTAACTAGGAAACAGTTTTGATTTAAAGAAATCTTGGTGGTCTTTAGAGAGACTCAGAGAGATGTCCTTCGGATGCTAGTAAAACTATGCCTCAAATGAGAGGGGTGAATTTATGCCGAGACTTCTATCAATATTCCCTTTACCCTAAGCATCTCATGGCAATTGTGGGTACAGGCCACAAAGGCTTTTTGAGCCTAGTGCCCTCCCTTAGCCATTGGCTCTAGGCTATATACAGACAGTACAACAGCTCCCCCCAAAGTTATCTTTATCACCAGCTTGAAACTCCCTCCCTCCTTTTCAGAGACAGTTAGGCCCAACTGCTCTCTTGGGCTCTTCAAATTCCTTCCTCTGGGCATCCTGAGTGTAGGAATCTATACAACCCCAGAAGGTGACTCCTGTGGAGACTTTCCTGCCCTTCCTCTGTGCTCTTTCTCTCCCAGACCAAACATGACTGTATTCTTTTGAGGCAGCAGCAGCCGGTGAGCTTGGTCCTTGTCCAACTCCAGAGTCCTGGTTACCGACGTAGAGAGGCTTGAAGCCATTCAGCAAAGCTCCTCTCCCAAGAGCTTTTAGATAAATAAAGTGGCTCTCAGTGGCCCTATCATGGGGATGAGGACACTTCAATTTTAATTTTTTTATTATTTTTACTAAGAATTTTTTGATTTGCAATACTATTCTCAACAAAAATACAATTTCTCATTATATGTATGAGAACATACATGTAATATGCATTATATACATATAGTGATATGTGTATAATAATATATGTGTATAACATTGATATGTGTATAATAATACAAAGTGCTTGCCTAGCATGTAGTGGAGATGGATTCAATATCTGGCACCGCATGGTCCCCAGAGCACCACTAAGGAACCACAAAGAGCACAAAAGCCACAGGCAGCCCCTGAACACTGCTGGGTGTGACACACCCCCTCACCCCCCATTATATATGTTAGGGGACTGGGCTGGAAGACAAGGCATCTGAAATGGACCATGGCTTCAGGCATCTGGTTTTTTTTTTTTTTTTAATTTTTTTTTTATTTAAACACCTTGATTACATACATGATTGTGTTTGGGTTTCAGTCATAAAAGGAACACCACCCATCACCAGTGCAACATTCCCATCACCCAAGTCCCAAATCTCCCTCCTCCCCCCCCAACCCCCGCCTGTACCCTAAACAGGCTCTACATTTCCCTCATACATTCTCAATATTAGGACAGTTCAAAATGTAGTTATTTCTCTAACTAAACTCATCACTCTTTGTGGTGAGCTTCCTGAGGTGAGCTGGAACTTCCAGCTCTTTTCTCTTTTGTGTCTGAAAATTATTATTACAAGGGTATCTTTCATTTTTCTTAAAAGGCATCTGGTTTGCTAAACACCTGGTCTATGACATCTGGGTTTTTAGCTTCTGATCTTGTGAAAAACAAAAACATAAAACAAACAAAAAACCCCAAAACAACAAGCAAACAAGCAAAACCAGACATTTCTTCATGTTTGGATGTGTTACTCTCATTGTCTGCAGCGATTTAAATGCCTTTGCAATTTTTTAATCAACTCACTTAAATTATTGTTAGTGTGTGGTGTTGGCATTATATGTGTATAATGCATATTACATGTATGTTCTCATACATCTAATGAGAAATTGTATTTTTGTTGAGATTAGTATGAGAATAGTATTGCAAACCAAAAAAATCTTAATAAAAATAATAAAAAATTAAAATGGGAAAGAATTGCTAAAAGTAAAAATCAACTGCCAGATTTGTTCGTGTTAGAGCTACCAGTAGAACTCAGTGATTTTTTTTTGTTGTTGTACTCAATACATTTTTAAATTTTAGGTACTATTTATATTTGTGTCAACTTCTCTCAGTGTCCCCTGGTTCCCATCCCCCCACACAACCTGTCTTCTTAACAGGCACACTTTTAAGTTAGGGCCCCATGCTTCAGTTCTGATAACTCTGTGGTTTAGATATGTACATATACAACCAACGTCTCCAAGGCTCCTGACACTTGCCCTTATTACCACACGCTCACCTCTTCTTACTTCTCCCCTCCATGTCTCTTCTTACTTGAATTTTTTATTACTGTCACCAAGGGCAAGAGATTGGCCCACTTTGATATCTTGTCTACCCTTGCCTTCTTATTCTATATACCACAAATAAGTGAGATCATTCAGTATATGACTTTCTTCTGACTTGCTTAACTAAACATGAGAACTGTGATTCTAAAAATGTATATAATTGACTTATAAATATGACTAATGAGAAGGAAATTACTACTGTTTTAGTTTTTTGCTCTGAATTACTATTACAAAGTCACACATTTTCTTTCCTTTTCTTCCACACCCCAGATTTTGTAGTGGCTCAAACAATTTACAATGCAAATAAACTTTGCTCATTACATGCTACTTTTATAGGGAAAACTTATTGTAGGCACATGTCTCCAGTTTATAGTTCACCTGTTGTTATTTTGGGGGACACAAGAAAATTTGGAATGCTGTGTCCTTGTCTCTTTCCTCACTCTAGCTTCAGCATAAATGGAGCCCAACACTGGAATTAGTTGGGTTGAGTTTATTTATTTATTTATTTATTTGGTTTTTGGGCCACACCCGTTTGACATTCAGGGGTTACTCCTGGCTATGAGCTCAGAAATCACCCCTGGCTTGGGGAGACCATATGGGATGCCGGGGGATCGAACCGCGGTCCGTCCTACGCTAGCGCTTGTAAGGCAGACACCTTACCTCTAGCGCCACCTTCCCGGCCCCGAGTTTATTTATTTTTGACCAAGGGGAA
Organism: Suncus etruscus; assembly: GCF_024139225.1. Taxonomy (NCBI): domain Eukaryota; kingdom Metazoa; phylum Chordata; class Mammalia; order Eulipotyphla; family Soricidae; genus Suncus; species Suncus etruscus. The sequence continues at coordinate 162,272,007 of NC_064848.1, read as the reverse complement.
GACTTTTGGGCCACATCTGGCAGTGTTCAGGGATGACTCCTGACTCTGTGCTCAGGGATCACTCTTGGTGGAGCTCAAAGGACATTAGATGCTGGGAATTGAACCCAGGTCAGTTGTATACATAGGAAGTGCCCTGACTGCTATACTCTCTTATAGCAGGGAGTCATATCCCCGCTTACATTCACTCAAGGCAGGTACTCTGCCACTGAGGCACATATCTTCAGCCCCCAAATTAATGTATTTTGAGTTTTTTGTTTTGTTTTATTTTTGGTTTTATTGTTGTTGGCTTTTTTTTTTTTTTCTGGTTTCTTGGGCCACATTCAGCAGTGCTCAGGGCTTACTTCTGGTTCTGTGCTCAGGGATCATTCCTGGCAGGCTCAGGGACCTATATAGGGTGCTGGGATTGAACCTGGGTTAGCTGTGCAAAAGGCAAGCACACTACCTAATGCACTATTTTTACAGCCTTATATTGATGATTTTGGTTATGCTCTTGGGCCACACCTGGCAGGGCCTAGGACTCTTTTAGGCTTGGTACTTGAGAGTAACTCCTTATTGTCCTCAGGGGACAGACAATACAGTGCTAAAGTTCAAAACTCTAGGGACCTGAGGTTCCTGCATGCAAAGTATAGACATCGATTAAGTGTTTAATTAGGTGAACTGCCTAATTAGGTGAGCTGTCTCTCTATCCCTGTACTGATTCTTTTTGTTGTTGTTGTTGTTGTTGTTGCAAATTAATATTATTTGTTGCATTATTGGGGATAAACCCGGAATTTTACATATGTAATCTAAATATGCTTTACTGGGCTGGAGCAATAGTACAATGATAGAGCATTTGCCTTGCACATGGCCAACCCTGGACAGACCCTGGTTTGATTTCCATCATTCCATATAATCCCCTGAGCTTGCCAGGAGTGGTTTCTGAGTGCGGAGCCAGAAGTAACCCCTGAGAGCTGCCGGGTGTGACCAAAAAACAAAAACAAACAAATAACAAATAAAATAAATATTTTTTACTGACCTACATCTCTAGAGTCAAGTATCTGTTTTTATTTGGGGGGCACCTCTAAGGGGACCATACAGTATAGAGATTGAAACCAGGACTCTGGCATGCAAAGCTTGTGTCCTACCCCTTTAAGTTATTTCTAGGCCCTGAACTGATTTAAAAAATAATAAGCATGGGGCTGGAGCAATTGGTAGGGCATTTGCCTTGGATGCAGTAAACCTGGGTTCAATCCCTGGCAACGCTGTGGTCCCCCAAGTACCACCAGGAGTAATTCCTGGGTGCAGAACAGAGAGTAACCCCTGTGCATTGTGAGTTGTGACCCCCAAATAAAAGAAAATAATTAAACATTCCACTTTGAGGGTGCCAGAGGGACAGCACAGTGGTAGGGCGTTTGCCTTAGATGCTGAAGGACGGTGGTTCGAATCCAGGCCTCCCATTTGGTCCTCCAAGCCTGCCAGGAGTGATTTCTGAGCCTAGAGCTAGGAGTAACCCCTGAGCGCTGCCAGGTGTGACCCAAAAACCAAAATCAAACCAAACCAAACCAAAACAAAACAAAAAAATTTTACCTTGATTTATAGGAATATAATATCAAGTGGAATGGATTTTCACTTTAAAAAACAGTTATTTATGAGTTACTTATAGATATGAAGAGTTAAATGTTAAAATGTTAACTCTATTTTTACCTCAGAGGTTTAGTCAACAATTCTACTTATTTAGCAAAGAAAAATAAACTTAACAAAAGAAAAAAACTGCCCCACCCCTCCACTCCAAAGAAATAATGGCTGCTAATATCAGATAGTCTAGTCCTGACTGATATCTCTGTGCCACTCTCCGAAAGGGATGAGGCAAATTCCCCTTTCTGCATGAACTCCAGCAATAGAACACCATTACCAGTGATCCTCAAACTTTTTCTTTAATATTTTTTCTTTAAACATCTTGATTACAAATATGATTGTGATTAGGTCTCAGTCATGTAAAGAACACCCCCCTTCACCAGGGCAACATTCCCACCACCAATGTCCCAAATCTCCCTCCATCCCACCCCACTCCCACCTGTACTCCAGACAGGCTTTCCAGTTCCCTCATTCATTCACATGATTATGGTAGTTCTCGATCCTTAAACTTTTGTTGTTGGTGGTGTTGTTGTTGTTGGTTTCTGGGTCACACCGGCAGCGCTCAGGGGTTACTCCTGGCTCTATGCTCAGAAATTGCTCCTGGCAGGCTCATGGGACCATATGGGATACCGGGATTTGAACCACTGTCCTTCTGCATGTAATGCAAATGCCTTACCTCCATGCTATCTCTCCGGCCTCAAACCTCAAACTTTTTAAATAGGGGGCCAGTTCACTTTCCCTCAGACCGTTGGAGGGCTGAACTACAGTAAAAACAAAAACTATGAACAAATTCCTATGCACACTGCATATAACTTATTTTGAAGTGAAGAAACAAAACAGGAACAAATACAATATATAGCCTGCAGGCTGTAGTTTGAGGACCACTGCAAAAGAAATGGCCCAACTTCACAACTGTAGTCATCTAATATGAGTCGCTAGTAATTTCAGGTGAGATCAGACTATGGAGTTGAACTTTGAGTCTTTCCTTTTGGAAAGGGGTTGGACTGAATCCCACCTTGTCACCAGAGAATCCAGCAGCCCCTGCCCACCAAGGCCATCTTATTAGCAGAATAATGGCCCAGCTCCTCCACCAAGCTCCAATAGAAAATAATGTCCACTGATAATTCCTGGATAGTTTGGTCCTGGCTGATACCTCTGTAGCATTCTCAGAAAGGGTCGGGATAGCAGATTTCCCTTTCTGGATGAACTATAGCAGTCCAATACCACAACCTACACCCTTTCACAGAAACTGTCCAACTCCACCATTTAACCTTATCAAACTTTCAAGCCACCAAATTTGCTTTACATCTATAAATCCTGGAATGCATGACACATTAATATTTTATACTAGTGTCAGCCTAGTAGTATCACAGGAAATCTGATGAGAAAGTCACACAGTCATTTATCAACCTCTGTAAGCCTGACCAGTACCACAGAAGGCTCAACTAGCACCAATCAAAGCCCAGTAAATCCTTAGACACTGGCTTGGCTAACACCATGGGGAAATTTCAAATTGACCCTTGTTGATCTAAGTTTTGATAAATCCATTGGTCTTTGTGTTGTAACAAGTACTATGAGGTAAATTTGTTTATGCCTGCTTAGAAGCATGGTGGTGGGTGGGAAATTGGGGATACTGGTGAAAGGAAGGTCACAATCGTGGTGGCGTTTGAACACAAGTAGGCATTTGAGAGTTTAATGCAGGGGTCTCAAACTCAATTTACCTGGGGGCCGCAGGAGGCAAAGTCAGGGTAAGGCAGGGCCGCATAAGGAATTTCACAAAAAAAAGTCCTCAAACGTCATTATTAACAGTTTTAATTATTTCTTCTGAACATGAATAGAACATTGAGTGAAGATCATGAACAATTCTTCTGAACATGGTATCTTTTGCCTATTTCTTGCTGCCAGAGACTTGACAGCACTTCTTCTCACAAATCTGAACCATATTTGGCTTTAGAGAGGAAGCAGTTGAGACCCTCAGTATGGCTTGAAGATGATCATCATTTAGTCTAGACCTGTACTTTGACTTATTGAAGTTCAATGTGGAGAATAACTTTTTATACAAATATGTGCTCCCCAAAAGGCACATGGTGCACTTGAGCATTTGGGAAAGCTCAGGGAAACTGGGGGGCAATTCTCTCAACAATTGCCCATGCATGTCTACTTTTCCACTAATTTCCCTGAACTTGGCTTTGAAATCAGAGTTGCATTGCAGGTCAATGAGCTCCATTTGAAGCACAGAAGGGGCATCTTGCACATCAAAGGAAAAGGGGCCCACAAAAATTTGGAAAGTGGCTCTGTGCTTTTTGAAGTCTGCAAATCTGTGATCAAATTCCTTCTCTAGCTTAAAAATAGCATCAACTTATTTCTCACCACTGAATGGTATGCCTGTATCCACAAGTTCCTTGCATGCTGGGAAATGGCAAAGGTTTGTCTGAGAGAGCTGGGATTTCCATAATACAAGGTTTGTGGAGAATGCTCTCACGTTGTCATAGGCAGCACTGATAAGCTGCCCGGGCCTTGTAACATCTTGTTTAGTACATTCAGCTTATGTGTGATGTCAACAAGAAAAGCTAAGTCCATGAGCCATTTGTGATCGATCACTCAACTCAGCAACAGCATTCCCATCCTTCTCCATGAAGGCTTTCACTTTTTCTCTCAACTCAAAAAATCTCTCAGGATATTTCCCCTGCTGAACCAACGTACCTCAGTGAAATAGAGCACATCTCTATATTCTGACTCCATTTCCTCTCAAAAAGCACGGAACCTCCTGTGCTTTAAGCCCCTGGATCTGATTTGGCCTTCTCTACACCCTCCTCTTCAAGTTTTTTTTGAACAAGTGCCACCAGTCCATTTTTCCTCCCCGTCATCGATGGTGCTCCATCAGTTATTATTCCAACAAACCTTTTCATGGCAAACCTGCATTCTCAATGGCATCACACAGATGCCGAAATATCTCATTTGGTGGTCTGGCCATGCATTGGAATTATTGTGAACAGCTCCTCTGTCAATTCAAAATTGCAATCAACACCACGGACATAAATTGTGAGCTGTGCAGTGTCTGTTATATCTGTGTCCTCGTCAAAAGCAACTGAGTATGCATCAAAACATTTGGCTTTCTCACACAGTTGATGATAAATGTCATTTGACATGTCAGAAATGCGCTCTGCCACAGTGTTAGCAGAAAGGCTGATTTTGCTAAACTGACCTTTCTTTTCCGGACAGCCTGTAACATGCATTTTTAAACAAACTCTCCTGTGAATGGTTTCCCTGCCTTAGCAATCATCTCACTAACCATGTAACTAGCTTCAACTGATGCAATATTCCCTTTGGTTGCTTTCTTGAAGAAATCTTATTGCCTCATTAGACATGCTTTAAGACTGGCAACCCACTTGGCTCTCTCATTTCCTTGATATTTTGCACATTCCTCAGCATGTTTAGTTGAACAATGGCATTTCAAGTTGTATTCCTTGTGTACTGCAACTTTTTCTGAGCAAATAAGACATGTGGGGATGCCCCTGTGCTCAACAAAGAAATACTGCATCTCCCACTTTTCCTGAAATTGTCTGTGCTGGTCATCAATCTTTCTCTTCACTGCAGGCTTTGATGAAGTCATGATAAGGTATGACAAAATCTAATTCTGTAATAAACTTCTCTCCCTTCTCTCTTGGCCTCCAATAATGCAAGGGACAGTGGGCAGGAGCAGGGGAAATGACATTTGCGCTAGGCACAAAGTATTCGCGATTATTCGCTTACCGAATATTTGCAAATAAAAAAAAATCACATTAGTAAGAAAAAAATCGCAAAAAAATCTCATTAAACATTTGCCTACCCTGAACGGAACTGCTCGGGGTAGGCGAATGTTTAATGCGATTTTTTTCTTATTAATGCAATTTTTATTGCGATTATCCGGTAAGAGAATAATCGCGAATACTGCGATATTTGAAGGCCGGCCCCGGGCCACAAAATGTTTTACGGAGGGCTGCAAATGGCCCGCGGGCAGCGAGTTAGAGACCCCTGGTTTAATGCCTGAAACTACTTCATTATGAAGAACTTGCTAAATCATGGTGTTATAATTAAATTTTATAATTTTTATAGAGAAAAAAAACAAATAGGAGTACAACAATCTAGAAACTTTTTACATGGTAAAAGAAAAAATAAAATAGAAAATAAAACAAACAAAAAAACTATCCAAAAGAGAGTAAACATTTGCACCAGATTAAGGGTTAATATCCAAAATATACAAAGCTTTCATAGAGCTCAACAATATCAACAACAACATTAAAAATGACCTTATAGGGGCCGGAGAGATAGCATGGAGGTAAGGTGTTTGCCTTGCATGCAGAAGGTCGTTGGTTCGAATCCCGGCATTCCATATGGTCCCCTGAGCCTGCCAGGAGCAATTTCTATGCCTGAGCATAGAGCCAGGAATAACCCGAGTGCTGCCGGGTGTGACCCCCCCCAAAAAAAAATGATCTTATAAAGACAGCAGAGAAAAAAGATGAATTGACATTTCTCAGAAGAGGATGATGTATAGACAGCCAGGAGGCATATGAAAAAGAGTTCACCAGGGCCCGGAGAGATAGCACAGCAGCGTTTGCCTCGCAAGCAGCCGATCCAGGACCAAAGGTGGTTGGTTCAAATCCCGGTGTCCCATATGGTCTCCTGTGCCTGCCAGGAGCTATTTCTGAGCAGACAGCCAGGAGTAACCCCTGAGCACTGCCGGGTGTGACCCAAAAACAAAACAAAACAAAACAAAAAAAAAGAGTTCACCATATATATGGTGAACTATAGTGAGATGGGGATGGAGAGGGAGTACAGTGGACAAGGCATTTTCTTTGCCGGTGGCCACCCCTGGTTCAATCCCAGCATCCTAACATGAGTAATTCATAAATGCAGAGCCAAGAGTAAGCACTAAGCATATTCAAAAAAATACTCAAAGGGCTGGAGAGATAGCACAGCAGTAGGGCATTTTCCTTGCAAGCTGCTGACCCAGGGCAGACTGGGTTTGATTCCTGACATCCCATATGGTAGCCTGAGCCTGCCAGGAGTCATTTCTGAGCACAGAGCCAGGAGTAATTCCTGAGCACAGCTGGATGTGGCCCCAAAACAAACAAACAAAACATACTCAAAAAACAAAACAGTAGTGAGATGTCTCACAGCTATGAGAATGGCCTATATCAACAAAACTGAAAACAACCAGTATTGGCAGGGACAAGCAAAAAAGGACCCCTTAATCACTATTGGTGGAAATGTCATCTAATTCAACCTGTATAGAAAACAGTATAAAGACATCTCCAAAGAGTAAGATTAGAGCTCCAACATAATCCAGTGAATTTACTGCTTGTTACCTATGCCACAAAACACAAAAACATTAATGTAACACTAACTACAATAGCCAGGATAGAGAAAGAGCTCAAATATCCAATGATATATGAATGGATCAAAAAGTTGGTATATATATACATGATAGAATATTAGGTATTAAGAAAAGATGTGGTCTTGTAGCTTACTGCAACTTGGATGAAACTGAAGGGTATGTCACTAAGCAAAATAAGTCAGAATAAGAAGAAAAAATACCATATGATCTCACACATCTGTCATATATAAAATGACAAGGATATAGAGAGCAGCAAATGATGATGTACCTTTGACAGGGGATTATTAAGTGAGATTACCAAGAGGTGTATGTGTGGGGGACATGAGAGGCTTTCAAGGGGAAAGGAAGAGGTGGGTTAGAAATTGCATGAGGACTATGATGGAAAGTTAGTATGGTGAAGGTTTTGTATGTCAAAAGTATAAACATTAACCCTATTACCTAAATTAGAATTGAAACAAACAAACAAACACCTATTTGGTCCCAACTGAGGAGCAATCATATTAGTATAGTCACAGTACTTTAGGAGCAGAAAAGAATAAATGTTCTAACTAAATTATGGGGCCATGGAAAAGCCTGGGAAAGAAGTCTGGGAAAGATAAAGGTCTAAACCCAGGGAAGATAGTGGGCTCAGAGCACAGGAGTCTGAGCAAAAGTTCTGGGGCAGTTAGGATGCTTTTTAGGGGCCAGAGCGGTGGTTTGCCTTTTATGTGCTAACCTAGGATGGACTGTGGTTCTATCCTCTGGCTTCCCATATGGTCCCCTAAGCCAGGATTGACTTCTGAGCGCAGAGCCAGGAGTAACCCCTGAGTATCACCGGGTGTGGCCCGAAAACAAACAAACAAAGGATGCTTTTAGAATATTTGAGAAACTAAAGGAAGGCTAGCAGCTGTGTTCAGCAAGCAATTTCACAGGGCTGGAGTTTACTCCCTGGACAGTGTGCAGCCGCTAAGGAATTAGAACTTGGGAGTTAACCACTTTTGTTTAGTTTCTTTTTGGAGCTGAGGTACAGAGTACAGAAAGGTGTACTAGACAGCACATCTCAAAATTTTACATAAAATCACACCCAGATTAAGACCCAGAACATTGTGGGTTTTTTTTTTTTCTCTTGTTTTCTCTTTTTTATCGGGGTGGGGCATGCTCCAGGGTAAAGGAAGATATGAATCCAGAAGAAAGTAGATAAAACTGCAGTCTATGAGGCAGTCTTCCAAAGGTGTATATGGTGGTGGGGTGAGACCATGGAGCCATGAGGGGCAATAAAAGACTCAAGTGCAATTGGGTTCACTTTTTGTTTGCTCACTTAGAAACAGTAGATTTACAGGGGGGTGCTGAGTGACTTTTTTTTCCTAAAAAAGAGTGGTAGGCCGGGTAAATTTGGAAGCCTCTGCTCCAGCACCTCGAGAAGTGGTGAGGTGGAGGGAATCCAAAACTGATATGTAGGAACAGTGGTAAGTCTGGATAAATGGTGATGAAAGGACAGGGAGTATGTGTCTGATACTTTTTTCTTTTTGAAGGATATAAGTGAAAGTGGAGGAGAGGCAATTGAGATAAGGCTGTAAGTAAGAATGAGACTTGGGATGGGGAAATAGGTCAGAGGGCTGGAGCCTGGCCTGGCATGCACAGAGCCCCTGGTACAACTACTAGCAATGCTGAGGAGCTCTCTACTCCCCCTCCCCAAATGCAAAGGCACAGAAGGCTCCAGAAATGGATGTTGTTAAAAGGCAGATGCCCCTGAATTGTAGAGCTGACATGAAGAGCACAGAGTTGAGTTTTGCTGACCATACTCAGAATGGGGGTGTCAAGAGACCACACTACAATAGAGCATGCAATCAGGCCATCTAGAGGTAGGGGTGAGTACTGGTCATAGTGTTAGGCTAGTCATTTGAGTCTAGAAAAAGAAATTTTTCTTCCCAGAAGCCTTTCCCCTGAACAAACCCAGGTGCTGGCCTAAGAGGCAGTGGTGACACCCAGTGACCAGTCCTTGAAGTGCACTGCTCAGAAATCCTGAAGAGCCTTGTATGAGATGATCAGGGGTGTTCTGCCCCACCTTGGGGACACTCTAGCCCTTCTATGGCAGTTGCAGCATAATTCAATATTCCGGGTTCAAGCTTTCAAAGGATTGAGGCATGGCTCAAGGGGGCATAAGGTCAGGCACACTTGGATATGTTTGGGGGGTCTCAGGCTAGACTGGGGCATTTTGTGAAATTCCTGCTGACCTAGGACAAATATACTAGAATGACCTTAGCCTTCCCAAAGCATTGCTAGGCTTTAGACAAATGCTAGGGAGTGACCAAAGTCTCTTGTAGCCTGCCAGGATCTTGAGAAATTATCCCAATTGACTTAAATACTGTATTTTCTGGCGTATAAGACAACTTTTGAAACGAAAAAAAAAAGTCAACCGAAAATTGGGGCTCGTCTTATACGCTGGGTATATCCCGAAAAACGTTTCGATATGCTGCTAAACGAAAATCGTCTGGATATTGCCACGAAACGAACTTTCCAGCTCGATCCTGCACCAATCACTGCAAGGCTGCTCGGACCGCCTCTCTAACTCAGCCAATCCAAGCAGGCTTTTATGCATGCAAATTATACAATGTTCTGGACCCGAATCTACACTGTAAAAAAAGCCTGCTCAGACTGGCCAGAGTCAGAGAGAAAGTCTAAAATTAGGGGCCCGTCTTTAGGCCCGGTCATCTTATATGCTGGGAAATACGGTACTGAGGGAGGACCCTTTCACTCTCATGTCTCCAGAGCATTGATTGTGTTCTGCAATGGGACAGCAATTGAATGTCTCTGTGTTTCCATGTCAGCATGTCCTGCTCAAGGTACTAAGCTCTGACCAAATCTAGGGGAAACCGCAGGTTGTTCCCTAAGTCCTGAGACTTATTATAAGTAGGAACTATCATTGACTTTGGGTCAAGAAGTAGATGTGGGGCCATAATGATAGCACAGTGGTAAGGCGTTTGCCTTGCACGCGGCCAACACAGGACAGATTCGGTTCAAATCCCAGCATCCCATAAGGTCCCCTGAGCCTGCCAGGAGTGACTGACTTCTGAGCATAGAGGCAAGAGTAACTTCGGGTGCGACCGCCACCCCCCCCCTTCAAGAAGTAGGTGTTTCATTATTGACTGTTCCACCCTGCAATGACATAGATACTTTTGGGGGAAGCAGTGCTGGGGGACCATGCAAGGCAGAGATTTGATCTTTGTGCCCTCATGCATATCTTGTGCTCCAGTTCCAGATAATTCTTGGGTTGGCTGCATACAGGGCGCCCTACCCGCTGTACTATTGCTTCAGCTTCTGGTATTTATTTTTTACTGTAAGAGGTTAAACTTAGGTGAGCAGATTTAGTATGTGAGGGTAAAATGCAATGTCCCTCAAGTATGAACCATGAAGTTCTGAAGATGGTTTCTTAAGTGGGTAAGGCATGGAGGAAATTTGTCCAATATATATCACACATAAAACTCTGCAAGTGGTAAGTTGGAGATTAATAGGAGCACACTGAAACATTTACAGTTGGAGACCCCAGAGTGACTGACTGACTTTTCTTTTTGTCATTAAATTCATCTTGAGCCAACCTTGCCTAGGTAAAATAACATGGAATCTTTTGTTGGGGGTGGGGTGCATATCTGGTGGTACTCAGGGGTTACTTCTGACTCCACACCCAGAAATCACTTCTGGCAGGCTGGGGTGACCATATGGGATGCCAAAGATAGAATCCAGTTGGCTGTGTGCAAGGCAAACACCATACCTGCTGTGTATCATTCCAGCCTCAACATGTGGGATCTTTCTACTTTCTCCTTGCTCCTCCCTCAGTTCTAGTACCTCTATTATTTCTAAAGAGATGTAAAATACTAGAATGGGCAAGATGGGGAATTCAAAGAGACAAAAGTAAAATCTGTCTCTAGGGCTCTTTCAAAAAGACTTTGTTTTGGGACCACACTGTGCTGCCTCAGGAATCCAGTCCTGGAGGTGCTCAAGGGACCATATGCTGTGCCAGGACTTAAAATAGGATTGTGAGGAAAGCAAATGCAAAGTACAACTCTTGTAGAGAGTCCTGTTAGCTCTCTCTAACTCTTTAGGAGAACTTTTGAAAGCTGTTTTCACTGTGCTTTCTTTGCATCTTGCCCTCATTGCTCAGGTGCATTGCAGTAGTGTCCTCTGGGGAAATTCCTATGCATAGTCTCTGTGGCCTCTGGGCCAGCAGCCTTGACTTTTAGAGGAAATAACCTTGTGCCCAGCAGGGGCCTTGCCAGCCTGCCCTGCTGGCTGCAGCTCTACTCCAGCTGGCTTTAAGCTTCCTGCCTTTTTCGCCCTAGGGCAGCACAAGCAACTCCCAGTTTGCTGGCTGGCCTTTGCTCTGGCCAGAGGAACTGGTCTCACCTCGCCTTTGTCCACGCCTAAACCTTAAGGGCTTGCCCAATGTGTACACAAACCCTGCCCAGCAGACTTTCCTCTCCTTGGAAAGCTGTGGACATGGATATAGAAAATAAGTGAGGATTCAGAATTTCAATAATGGCCCTTTGATTCAATTCACCTCCTTTCTCTCTAGTGCTGGCACTTACCCCTTTCTGAAGTTGATTCTATTTTTGTTTATTTTGTTTTGGGGCCAGTGGTTCTCAGGGCTTACTTCTGGCTCTGCATTAAGAGATCAATCTTGGTGGTGTTCAGGGAAACCATATGTGGTGCCAGGGATTTAATGGGGTTCTTTTCAAGCCAAGCAAACACCTTACTGCTTCGCCAGTCTCAAATTCCTGATTTTTAAAAAGATTGCAATTAATCCATTAAGAAAACAACAGCAGCAGCAGCAACAACAAAAACAAAAATGTCAGTCAACCAAGCAAAACAAACACAAAGGAAAATCAGACTCTCCCAATAGAGATGAGGGCCAGGAGGACCCTTCCATGGTAGGAAGCTTGCCACAAATAGTGGAGCAGTGCATTTAGGGTAGAGAGGGGACCACTATGACAGTAATTGACAATGATAGTTGGAACTATCACTCTCTGGACAAGAACTGGGTGCTAAACGGAGATAAAATTATATGCACGGTACCCCCTTCATTAACAATAGTACAAACAGGGGCCGGTGAGGTGGCGCTAGAGGTAAGGTCTGCCTTGCAAATGCTAGTCACAGAACGGACCACGGTTCTATCCCCCCGTGTCCCATATGGTCCTCCCCAAGCCAGGGGCGATTTCTGAGCGCTTAGCCAGGAGTAACCCCTGAGCATCAAACGGGTGTGCCCAAAAAACAAAAACAAAACAAAAAAAAAACAATAGTACAAACCACAGTGTCTAAAAGCAAAAGGGGGTCTCGAGAAAAGGGGAGGGGGAGAGAAACTGGGGACATTGGTGACAGGAAATGTGCACTGGTGAAGGGTGGTGTGTACATTGTAAGACTGAAAGTCAATCATGAACAACTTTGTAACCGTCTTTAAAGAAAAGACTAAGAAAAAGAAAAGATGCACAGTGGTAGGGCATTTGCCTTGCACGCTGCCAACACAAGACACACCCCTGTTCCATTCCTGGTATCCCATAGGGTCCCTCGAGCCTGCCAGGAGCAATTTCTGAGCACAGAGCCAGGAGTAACCCCTGAGTGCTGCAGGGTGTGACTCAAAAAACAAACAAAAAAAAAAAGAAAGGAAAGGAAGAAAGAAAGAAAGAAAGAAAGAAAGAAAGAAAGAAGGAAAGAAAGAAAGAAAGAAAGAAAGAAAGAAAGAAAGAAAAGAAAGAAAAGAAAGGAAGGAAGGAAGGAAGGAAGGAAGGAAGGAAGGAAGAAAGAAAGAAAGGAAGGAAGGAAGGAAGGAAGGAAGGAAGGAAGGAAGGAAGGAAGGAAGGAAGGAAGGAAGAAAGAAAGAAAGGAAGAAAGGAAGGAAGGAAGAAAGGAAGGAAGAAAGAAGAAAGAAACAAAAAAGGTCTCCGTGGCTGGATGTGGTCTCAAGCTATTTTACTTTAATGCCAGAGAAGCTTCGGGAATCCCGGCTTGCATCTAGCAGGCCAGAGACTTTAGAATCCTCTGTAGTGCTCTCGCTCCTCTGGATAGGAGACTTTCTGGGACCTTCTGGAGTAAGTCTCCCCTCTAGACTAGATTCTTGCAGGCTGCATTCCAGAGGGCACCCGTGCTAGGAGCTGGCAGCAGCATCCTCCCCAGCGTGGGCCTCTCTGTCTGATGGGAGGATTAGGGGAGCAGTTTCACAGGACAGGATCCGCATCACAGGACGGCACCGCTGTCTCCTTGGCTTGGTGCGTGGACAGAGGGGCAGTTCTGAAGGCCAAGACCCTGCTTTATTTCTGCAAAGGCAATGGTCAAGGGTGGTCGGGCCTTGTCTGCCCGGTGGGAAAGTGTCTTAAAAGCTGTTCTTGGGGGCTGGAGAGATAGCATGGGGTAAGATGTTTGCCTTTCATGCAGAAGGTCATCCCAGCATCCCATATGGTCCCCCGAGCCTGCCAGGAGCGTAGAACCAGGAGGAACCCCTGAGCTCTGCCGAGTGTGACCCCAAAACAAAACAAAACAAAAACCAAAGAAGCTGTTCTCGTTGCAGGCTTTACTCTTCAGTTCCTGGCACACCTCGGGACATAGACCCCCTTAGGCCAGCTCCAAGGCTGCTTGATACAGAACTGGCCCCATTTCAGAACAAGCACCCCCAGACCCAGGACGCAGGGAGGGTTTCTCCACCAGACCAAGTGAGTGGCACAAGCCAGGACGCAGAGCCTCGCTTAGCCTTAGCGCCTAGCGGGAACTGCACCGGGGACCCCCCCCCCCAAACTCCCCTAGGCAGCCCCCCTCGGGTGGGGGTCGCGGGGGTAGGCTGGGACCTCGGGGCGCGCCGCCCTCCCCTTGGCTGGCCCCTGCGGGTCTGGGCGCGGCCGGCGGCGCCTGGCAGCGGGGGGATTTGCAGCCGGCTCCCCTCCCACCCGGGGGGCTGGGCTGCGGCCGGGGGGCCCTTATCTGGATTCCTGGGGCCGGCGCTTCCCGGCATGCCCCGCTCGCCCGCGCCCGGACTTTGCCATCGCCGGGGGGTGGTGCCCGGTCGCGGGGCGCCCCGGGGTGCGCGCCGGAGCCGCCGCCTGAGGTGGGTGCCCCGGGACTGCGGGAGAGGGGTTCCCGGCGGGGATCGGTCTGGGGGTGCTCGGGGAGGGACGCGGCCCGCGGCGCCCACCAGTTGCTCCAAGTTGGAGCCCGGCGCCCCGGAGCACTTTCCACGGGGCCAGAGGCTTGTGGCTGCGGGCGGGGCTGCGTTTGCCACCGTGCCACGCACTTGCGGGCGGGGAGATCCTCCCTGCGTCCTGGGTCTGGGGGTGCATGCTTTGGGGGTGGGGGCTGTGTCAGGACAAGGGAAGCGAGGAGGCTTCTTGGGTCTGGTTGGTTCTGCGTGTGGATGGGAATCCCTTGGAGGGAAAGTCCGGGAGAGGGTGAAAGACACAAAACCCAGACACAAGACCCTCCCCAAGTACAGAGACAGAAAAAAATCACCTACACAGACAGACAGACAGACAGACAGACACACACACACACACACACACAATGGGAGAGGGTGAAAGACGAACCCCCCCCCCCACAACAAAACCCTTCCCCGGGACAAAGACAGAAAAAGTCACCTACACACCCAATCCCACACACCCATCACACCCCCCATCACACACAGCCATCCAGAAAAACCACACACACACACACACACACACACACACACACACACACCGGGAGAGGGTAAAAGATCCTCCCCCCAGACACAAAAACCCTCCCCCGGTACAGACAAAGACAAAAAAAATTACACACACCCCCATCACACCCCCATCTCACACACACACACCATCGCAGACAAACTACACACGCACACCATCGCAGACAAAGACAAACTACACACACACACACACACACACACACACACACACACACACACACACACACACACACACACACTCATCGCAGACAAACTACTAAGGCTCAGAGAAAGCTGAGCGCACTGGGCTCAACGCGCACGGAAGGGGCCCAAACAAAGCGGGTGGTCTGTGGGGGCCCAGGGCAGGGGAGAGGAAAGAAATCCTGGGCAGGGGAGAAAGGGGCTTGGGGGATGGGTGTTTAACGAGGAGGAAAGGGGTGATGGAGGGGAGGGCGGAAATGGAGGCTCAGAGAGGGATGAGACTGGAAGGAAAGAAAAATAAAACCAAAAGGACTTCTGAGAAAGTACAAAGAAGCACAGCTTGGGAAACTGAGGCTGGCTTTGGGAATGACCATGTTCCTCCGCCGCCGCACACAGAGGTATGCAGAGGAAACAGATGCCAGATTTCTCAGGAGTGGGCAAGAGAGCTCCAAAGAGAAAGGAAATTCTGAGACCTTCCTTGAGAATGGCCTCGTTAGGGCTTGGAACCAGTTTGGTGCCCACCTGGCAAACTCCTGCTCATCCTTCAAAACCCAGTTCAAGGGGCCGGAGTGATAGCTCAGCGGTAGGGCGTTTGCCTTGCACGCGGCCAGTCGACTCAGGATGGTCCCAGGTTTGATTCCCTGCATCCCATATGGTCCCCCGAGTTTGCCAGGAGTGATTTCTAAGTGCAGAACCAGGAATAATCCCTGAGTGCCGCCAGGTATGTCCCAAAAAACCAAAAATCAGCAAAACAAAACAAAAAACTCCAACAAAACAAAAACACCCAACACCCCCCCCCCCAAAAAAAAAACACAAACCCATAAACAACCCCTTTCCCAAAACCAGCTCAAGCTGTCATTCCTGTGAAGGAGGCTCTCTCAGTGGGTTTCCTGGAAAAGGACACAAGCACTTCTGGTGGCCCAGACACAAGGAATGAATTACAAAGGGTGATTCTGTTTAACTTTCTCAAACTTGAAGGTCCATGTTTTCAGAGTACAGTTCATTGTTTAATATATAATAGAGGATTTTTTTGATCAGATTCAGGGATACTCAAGGCTTACTTCTGTGCTCAAGGATCACTTCTGGTGGTGTCCAGGGGACCATACACGATGCAAGGTCTAAATGAGATAGGGTAAGCAAGACAAGCACCTTAAACCCCTGTTCTAGTCTTGAATTTTTGTTTTATTTTTCCTTCTTAGAAAGGAAATGGAGGGACTATGGAGGAAGAGCTCAACAGGCTGAGCACACACATTGTATGCTTGAGTGCCAGATTCTAACAACTTGGTCCTCTGAAAACTTCTGGGAGGAAGCCCTTGAGCACACAGTACACAGCCCTGAGCAAACAGCCCAGAGTACACAAAACAAAAATAAAACAAAGGAAAAGGATGGCAAATATCTTTCTTGGCGACAGAAACTTGGACAAATTATTTAACGTCCGTGAACGTTCGTGTTTGTGACTTTAAGTGGATATGTGGATTCTTGTCTCTTAGAAGAATTAGCACATACAAAGTGCCTAGTACAACTCAGACCCTCAGCCAATAGCATCTTGCCGTTCAGCATGGGTGGGAATTTTTTTTTTTTTGATTTTTGGGTCACACCTGCCAGTGCTCAGGGGCTACTCCTGGCTCTATGCTCAGAAATCGCTCCTGGTAGGCTCGGGGGATTATATGAGATTTCGGGATTCGAACCATCGTCCTTCTGTATGCAAGGCAAACACCTTGCCTTCATGCTATCTCTCTGGCCTGGGTGGGGATTCTTTATTCCTTTATTCACTTGATATAGTTATGTCAGTGGAAAATTCTTTTCTTTCTTTTTTTGAATCTCTGTGATATAAACAGTTATAAGGTTGTTGATGGTTGAGTTTTGGCCATACAATGTTCAAATGCCCATCACTTCACCACTGTAAACTTTTTACCACAGATGTTTCCCTCTCTTCTTTCCCCACCTCAACCTGTCTCTAATGCAGACACTATTCTCTATCTGTCTGTCTGTCTGTCTGTTTCTCTTTCTCTCACCACTATTCTTAGCAGTCAGAATCTGGAACTAACCCAAGTGCCTGAGAACAGATGAGTTGATAAAGAACCTATGGTACAACTACATAATGGAATATTATGCAAATGTTAGGGAAAAATGAAGTAATGAAATTTGCTTAGACATGGATAGACATGCTAGACATGTTAGACATAGACATGCTGAGTGAAATGAGTCAGAAGGATGGGGACAGACAGATGATCACACTCATTTGCAAGATATATAAAAAAAAATAGTATGAGAATGATATCTAAAGATAATACAAACAACACAAAGGGCCAGGAGTACTAGTCCATGGCAGGAAGCTTGCCACAAAGAAAGGGTGAGTGCAGTCAGGATAGAGAAAAAACATGATAACAATGATAGATGAAAAGGATCATTATGGACAAGAACTGGGTGTGCTGAAAGGAGATAAAGTGATATGCATGATACCCTTTCAGTAAATGCATTGCAAATCACAATGCCTATATATAGGATATATATTATATATAAATATATATTGTGTCCAGGAAGTAAAAGTCTATCCTGGTCCTCCTTCCTGGATAGCAAACTCTTCTAGCACTGTCAGTGACAGACCAAATGTTATTCCATGCAGCCTTTGTTCCAACAATGTTCCAACACCAATCCCTCACTCATGTATTCAGTTTTTTCTCTCACCCTCCAGACTGCCCTTGTGACAGGTACTTTTATTTTTCTTTTTAAAATTTAAGCACTGTACTTTATAGTGCTATTAATGCTTCTCAGGATCATGCAGCAAGTTTCTGAGAACCTACTTCCATTGTTGCTCACAAATGAACAGAAATTTGAAGTAATAGCTAATTTTGGTGAAATTTGGGGTAGTTGCTAAGATGCACCTCAATTTTGCTCCTGTTCTCAGGTCTCTGCAGGTTACTCAGGGATCCAGCTCAGTTTCTGCAGCTCCATTGTCTGCTGTGTCTTCACCCAGCCTGCTTTGCCCTTGTGTTCTTTCAAACTTTAGCCGTGTGTGGGGAATGTGACCAGGCCTGAGAGTTCCTCTGGAAGCATGGAGACTGTGGTGATTGTGGCCATTGGGGTGCTGGCCACCATCTTTCTGGCCTCCTTTGCAGCCTTGGTGGTGGTATGTCGGCAGCGCTACTGCCGGCCTCGGGATCTGCTGCAGCGCTATGATTCCAAGTGAGTATGTCCAGGGAAGGGTAGCAGGGAACATAGGCTCTGCCCTGGGGCTCTCACTGAAGAAAAAGGAGCTTGGTGCTTTGGACAGTATGGACACTGCTGGGAGTGATGACCCCCAAGCAATGCATGGAAAGTTGCCCCTAGGCACCACTAGGTGTGACAAACAAACCAATGGCACCAGCAGTCAAGCACTAGCTTTGCATGTTTGATCCCTGACTCCTCCAAAGTAATTAAATAACTTCTTTAAAGCTAGCTTTTCCTTTAAAGACTTCAGAGCTGAAGAATCTTTCTTGGGCCAGAGAGAATACAGGGATTAAATCACTTGCCTTGTATGTGGCAGATCCTGATTTAACCCCTCAGCACTGTCAGGAGTGATCCCTGAATACATAGCCAGGAGTAAGCCCTGAGCACTTTCAGTGTGGTCCAATCCTCAGAACCACTATAAAGAATGTTTCTTAAGAGGTTGGAGATAGATGGGGGCTGGAGAGATAGGACAGCAGTGGGGCATTTGCCTTGCAGGCAGCCGATCCAGGACAGACGGAGGTTTGAATCCCAGCATTCCATATGTTCCCCTGTGCCTGCCAGGAGCGATTTCTGAGTGCAGAGCCAGTAGTAACCCCTGAATGCCCCTGGGTGTGACCCAAAAACAAAAAAACAAAAGAAAAGAAAAAAAAAAGGGGTTGGAGATAGAACTTTGTGATCTGAGCACTTACCTGCCTTGCATATGTGAAGTCCTAGGTACACATATGTAGAAAGTAAAAAAATATGTTCCTTAAACTGCCCCTTCACCCAGTATTCTGAGCAGCTTCTTACTCTAAGCTATTGAACATGTTTATTGAGTACAAATGTCATCCACCTCAAAGTGACCATTATTTGAAAGTTGCTAAGAGAATAGATCTCAAAAATTTCCATCACAAGAGAAAAATTACAACTATGTGTAGTGAGGAATGTTAATCAGATTTATTGTGGTCATCCTATAAAATGATATATAATCTTGTTGTATATTTGAAGCTAATATAATCTCATGTCGATGACAACTCAATTTAAAAAAGACAGCAGGAAGAAAAACCCAATTAGGCACTTCATAACATTTGAATAACTCAATCCTTTTCCTCCAAGCTAGGAACTCCCTCCAACCACATAACTAAGTAATGGACACTCATTGGTATAACTCGAAGCATAGAATTGATTTCATGGTAAAATTTTGTAAAATGCATTTTGCTGGCAAGGTCTCATTGTCAGTTTTGATGATTTTGTTTTTGTTTGTTTTTGACTACACCTGGTGATGCTTAGGGCTTACTCCTGGCTCTGCACACAGGAATTACTCATAGTGTGCTCAGGGGACCATATAGGATACCATGGAATGGTTGGCTGTGCACAAAGCAAGTGTCCTACCACTATACTATTGCTCTACCCAGTATTGGTAGAGTCTTAAGGAATCAATTGCAACTAACCTGTATTTTTCTTACCTCTATCTGAATCCTATCAATATTTCTGTCAATTATTGTAAGTATTTATTTATATTACATAGGTAAGCTCTCCAATGCAGAGACTGCTCAGTGACAGAATTGTTGCCTTGCATGTGTATGATCTTGGGTTTGGTCTGGTGCTACAAAAATTTGTTTTGTTTTGTTTTGGGGGTCACACCCAGTGGTACTCAGGGCTTACTCCTGGCTCTACATTCAGGAATTATTCCTGGTGGACTTAGGGACCATATACCATATATATGTATATATATGGTTGCCAGAGATCGAATCTGAGTTGATTGCATGCAAGGCAAGTGCCCCACCCACTATATTATCTATGAAAAAAATTTTGGTACTTAAAGCAAAAATTTAAAAGGTGTTGATAGCTCATCCGCAATGGACCTCGTTGTTAGTTGAAAGAGTCCAGGGCTTAAGGTGCTTTGCCTTGCACACAGCCAATCCTAATTTGATTTTGGGCATGCATATGATTCCCTGAGCATGACTACTAGGCCCTGAGCACAGATCCAGAAGTAAGCCCTGGCACTGCTACATGTTGCCCTCCCAAAAAAAAATAAACAAAGAAAAAGGAAGAAGGAAATGAAAAGAAGAAAGGAAAGCAAAATGGAAGGAAGAAAATGGAAAGAGAGACAGAGAGAGACAGAAAGTGAGAGATCCTGCTTGTCAAGTCAAGGTGTTTTTACTGTTCCCACACCTCCAGCATACCAGAGGGAGTGGACCAAGGTGCTCCCTGAAGGTAATTTTGCAGACCAAATGGGAGGTATAGGTAGATTTGAGTATTAGGAGCCTTCACTCCTGTATGAAGTGGGCTGGAAGAGAAAAGAAGTTACAAAAGGATGCTATTTTTGTTTGTTTGTTTTTTTGTTTTTTGGGTCACACCCGGCAGTGCTCAGGGGTTACTCCTGGCTCTATGCTCAGAAATCGCTCCTGGCAGGCTCGGGAGACCATATGGAATGCCTGGATTTGAATCACCGACCTTCTTCATGCAAGGCAAACACTTTACCTCCATGATATCTCTCCAGCCTCGATGCTATTTTTTTTTAATTAAATTTTTATTGTGATCAATGTGAGTTACAAGTCTTTCACAGTTATTTTTAGGGTCCATAATGACAGTGAATTAGGGCCATTCCTACCATCAGTGTTGTCCTCCCTCCACCCCTATTCCCAGCATGCATCCTATACCTACCCTCTTTGTCCCTGGACTGCTAGTGTAACAGGTCCAAAAGGATGTTATTTTGTCCTAATAACCAGAGGTTGTACTTAGGTGGGGGTCCTGTTCCTTCCCTTGATGTGCTCCCCTTTTCTCTGGTTCAGTGCCTGTATTTTAGTCTCCCAGACAAGCCCTATGTCCTGCCCACAGCTGCATTTCCACTGGATTTAGGTCTAGCTTTAGGACAAGATACCTTGTTCTGACTTACCAGCTTCTTCCTATGAAAGACATGTGGGGCTCAGTGAGGAGAGAGTCAGCTGGGGTTCTCTAGCAAAAAACCACTTACTGGGACTTTTCCTTCTAGGCCCATCGTGGACCTCATTGGTGCCATGGAGACCCAATCTGAGCCCTCAGAGTTGGAACTGGACGATGTTGTCATCACCAACCCCCACATTGAGGCTATCTTGGAGAATGAGGACTGGATTGAAGATGCTTCGTAAGGCTGTGGGGACTGAGGCTTTCCTAAAACCCCTGGGGATGGCTTCCTTTGTCAGAACTCTCATGGGGGCACCCAGGAGCTATGTGTTGTCTCTTGTCATTTCCTTTGGCCTCAGTCTGGGAATAGCAGGGGAGGGAGGAATCAGAATATCACAGGATAGAATGTGTTGTTCTTCTTTCCCTGCAACTCCATTTTGTGGATCTGAATGCTCAGATCTATAGTTGCTTAGCAGAAAGTTGTTACAAAGTCACCCGGATGTCCTTAGCTCACCTTGAAGTGTCCATGATTTTGACCCTCAAGCTCCTAATCCTCAAAGAGCTCCACCTCCTGCAGGACCCTCTCAGTGCTAAGTATTGCCCTTCCATTCTCTGACTACCTGGGCAGGTACTGTAGAAATAGAACTGGTGGGAGAAGCAGAATATTGTTGGCTACAATAGCTTAGAAACAGGAAGGGGTTTCCATGCCCAGTGATATTATACGACAGGCCCAAGCACTGTTGAGATTTGGCCTGAGGTAGGGAGGAAGAAGGGGCTTTCAGAAGGGAATGACATAATAGGTACATTTTTTTTTTTTTTTTTTTTTTTTTTTTTGGTTTTTGGGCCACACCCGTTTGACGCTCAGGGGTTACTCCTGGCTATGTGCTCAGAAATCGCCCCTGGCTTGGGTGGACCATATGGGACGCCGGGGGATCGAACCGCGGTCCTTCCTTGGCTAGCGCTTGCAAGGCAGACACCTTACCTCCAGCGCCACCTACCCGGCCCCTAATAGGTACATTTTGAGTTAAGGCTTGAAAATTGAGTTCACCAAGCTGAGCCTCAGGGGAAGAATCCCTTGGGCAGAGAGAAATATCAGAAGCTCAGTTACAAAAGGACTTGGTGGGGAGTAGTGCTGACTGGAAGCATGCTTTGGGGTGGGGAGAAGGAGCAAAAAGCATATGCTCCCTGAGCTGGGCACTTGTCTATGGCATCTATGCATTCCGGCTCTGAGGTGGTGTCCCACCCACACACCCAGGGAAGGAGCAGAAGAGGAAGGTGGGTGTCTCTAGAGAAGTGCTGACCAGTTCCTTTTGTCTCCTCAGGGGTCTCATGTCCCACTGCATTGCCATCTTGAAGGTAATACTCCTTGATTTCCCTGCGAGATAAAAGAGGGTTAACCATGCAGGCACAACATGGACACTGCCATGTGAGAAATATCCAGGCTCTACACACAAGCCACACTGGGAGCTTTTGCTCTGTCCTCCTGCTCTTATGTGAAAGCCTATTGACCCTAAGCCCCTTTCAAAAACTACTACATGTTCACCTGGCCCTCCCAGGACACAGGGTTGTGGGGAAGGAGTGTAGGAGGTCATGCTGCATCGTCACCTCCACCTCTGGGTGACAAAGCGATGTATCTCCTAGGATTGCTGATGAGCTAGAAATGGGACTCCTCAGCTTGGCCCAGAGCACTCAGTGCTTTAAATTGGGCTGAATTCTTCCTGAAACTAGAAAGGTCTTTCCCTTGACCTGTGACAAATAGGACCATCAGTGTTAAAGATACACACCACATGTACTTCAACTTGGATCGGCTTTTTCTTTATTAATTTTTATTTTTTTGCTTTGGGGCAACATCAAACAAGTGCTTAGGGGCCACTCATACTCTGCTCATGCTCAGGGTTACTCCTGCTCAGGGAACCAGGTGGTGCTGGGATTGAACTCAGACCTCCTACATGAAAAGCATGTACTGAACTCTTGGTATTGAACTCCCAGTTTCTGGCTCCTTTTTTTTTTTTTTTTTTTAAATGCCTGTGGCTTCAAAGGGCTGGCTGGAAAATTGCATTCAACATGAATTTGGTATAATTTTTTTAGTTTTAAATAATATTTATAGTCTTCAGTTTTTGCCTGAAAGTGGCAAGAATAATTTCTATTCTTCCTAATAGAATAATAATAGTATTTAAAGATCTGGCCATTGGCAAATATTGTCAGTTTCTTTATTTCAGTAACCTGGGAAACCACACATTTATCTCTTTGTCTACTAATGATTCAAGATTAATGGGAAGAAAAAGACAACCTTTTCTTTTCTTCAGTATAATTTGTCAGAAGATATTAAAAAAAGTCTTTTGTCCTACCTATTCTTTAGCTGTCTTTCTTGAGGGACAAGAAGGAAGAAAAAAAATTTTTAATATGAAATTGCTATCACAGAATTCAGCCTAATTATTTGATTCCAGTGAGCTCTTTGGGCAGAGAAATGGCTATAGAGAGAGATACAGTTAAGCACTGAACTGAGTAGTAATGCCACATTAGATTTCTCTTCCAGCCAGGTGTGCCCTGGCACTGGACTCTGTCCCTTGCACTTGCCTATTACAACAGGAAATAAATGATCCAGGAGATGGAGGTAATTCAGCTGAAGGTTTTTTCTGGGATTATATTCCATCCTAAACTGGAGCACATGTTTTGTATGCAGGAGCCCTGAGTTCAATCCCTGAGCACTTCCAGGAGTGACCTCTGAGCACAGAACTAGAAGTAATCCCTGACCACTGTCAGGTGGCTGCTCCCCACTCCCCCCAACAAAAACCAAGGGAGTCACTTCAGACTTTCCCATTGGGATTTCATGGCCCTCTTGATCTGGAACCCCATGTCAGAGACTCTATGAAAGAGATCAGGTTCCCCAGAATTGAGGGGTGCACTTTTCAGCCCCATGCACAAGGCAGAGGGTGTTCTCTGCCAGGTTTAGACAGACAATTGGATTCTAATTTAGGGGAGTCTCGGGATGGAAGCAGAGCATGGGGAGTGGCTGGCTCTGTTGTATGAGTCCTTGAAAGGCCGATGTCCTACCTGCCTCTTTCCTGCTTTCCCCCCCCCCCCAGGTTCTTTCACAAACCTCTTGTCAAATCTGCAAATCTAGAAGAGACTCAATTGATAGATTATTGCTACTTTGTGGGAGTGTATTTCCAGGAAACAACCCTTTGTCCATCCACATTTATAAGTGTATCCCACTCCCCTGACATTTGTCCCTTCCAAACACTCAGCTAGGAAGTGAAGAAACAAGGAGAGAAAGTAGGTGTTCCCCCAAGTGAGAAGGCGATACCAAGCACATGATTTTTCTTAGCGGATTGTTTCAGCTTAGACTTCTTTCTCAGTAGCTTTGTGAGACCCACCACTCTCTCAGCTCCAGTATCTCTCCTTCCACCTCATCTCTCCTCTCTGTCCACTTCCATCTATCCATGAGGTGAGGACTTCTATCCATGAAGCAGGGACTGTCTTGCTGGGGTTGACTGAAGCCCCTAAAGGAGCTAGATTACCCCTCACTCTCTCTCCTCCCTGCTGTGTTAGATTTGTCACACGCTGACAGAGAAACTCGTGGCTATGACGATGGGCTCGGGAGCCAAGATGAAGACTTCTGCCAGTGTCAGTGACATCATTGTGGTGGCCAAACGGATCAGCCCTAGGTGAGCAGGGACTCCCGGGGCGCTCAGACCTGGGGAAAGGAGGAAGGATCAGAAACCGAGGAGACAGCAGGGCCTGGCTCTCCCAGGAGGCTGCCCAGGTGACCTGAGCTGCTAATGACTGTGGACTGGAGTCTCCTGGAGGGTGTCAGTGGAAGTGACTTTACTCAAGCCTTTCCTTCCTCTCATCTCCAGCTGGTGTCATCTGCTTGCAGGCTTTTTTTTTTTTTTAAGTTTTTGGGTCACACCTGGCAGTGCTCAGGGGTTACTCCTGGCTATGAGCTCAGAAATCGCTCCTGGCAGGCTCGAGGGGACCATATGGGATGCCAGGATTCAAACCACCGTCCTTCTGCATGCAAGGCAAATGCCCTACCTCCATGCTATCTCTCTGGCCCCTGCTTGCAGACTCTTTTTTTTATTTTAGTCATCGTGCTTTATTATTTTATAGTAATATTAATGGTAAAAATTCATACAATATTCCAATATCACACACCCATATCAGAGTATGTACTTTCCTCTGCCATTGTCTGATGAACCTCTTCCCACTCAGGTTATTGCCACTGCAAACAACAACCTTTATTAGCCTACAGTTCTTACTTTTTTTTAAAATTTTTATTTTGATCATAATGGCTTACATATCTTTCACAGTAGTATTTTAGGTACATATCAACATTGAATCAGGGAATACCCATCACCAAATTTGTCCTCCCCGCAGTTCCCCTTCTGCAACTCATATACCCCACCATCACCCCCTGGACTGCTAGAGTAGGTGGTCCCCTCTTTGACCAGCTCACTATTAGTGATCATATATCTGTTTGGTCCTGTATCCTCCCCTGTTTTCCCCTCTATTTAAGAAGCGGAGCTAGGTAAATCAAGTTATGTGGCTTTGTTTGAAGGAAAGAAAAGCAATAGATTGGGGTACAAAATAAGAGAAAAAAAAAAGAAGTCAAATATGCTGAAAATAGACGGAGTCCTTCCAGAGGATTTCAACCTCAGTTTGAGAGAGGATGTGAAAAAGGCAATTGAAACACCACCACAATACAGAAAGAAATATCAAATTGAATATCTAGTGATCATCACAGCAATAAAGACAAGCACCACACAACAGAAGGGATTCCAGCTGTTGACTTCTCCCTACTACCTTCTTTCAACCCCTTTTCTCTCCCTCTGCCATTCTTCCTCCCTGTCAGCACATTGCCCCCTGCTACTCGGGCCCTGTCCCCAGCCTATATCTTTAGTTGGAGATCCTGGGGATACTCTCCTAGCTCCCTCGAGTGTCCCCTACACCCTCATTCATGACCCAACCAATCACTCCCAGGACTCTGTGGGAGGTGAAACCATTCAAATATTCCAGATTCCAGGCTGCCTGAGAAGTCGCATGTGGGAGGCAGCCTGCTGGACTGGTCAGCGCCTCCCCACCCTCCTGTGGGCTGGATGTGAAGGGCGAGGAAGAGGCCTTTTATTAAAGGGCAGCGCTGTGCAGCTGCAGCGAGGCGTGCTGCCCCCTGGTGGTTGGTATGTGGCCGTGCTGGCGCAGTCTTTCTGTCTAGGGATGTTTTCCCAATTAGCCACTGGGCAGGGCCACCCCTGGGGACGCCTGTCCAATTCCTGATGGGGAGGGGGGATGTGATTCCCCCAAATTCCCTGAGCCCTTACCTTCCTTATTGCTGAGGAAGGAGAAATGAGTCGATGCCCTTCAACTCTCTTTTCTGCTTTCTTGGGAGTTCAGCAAGTTGAGAAAGTGGGAGGGAGAAAATCAGGACTATTCATGCTGGAACAGTCTGGAACTGTCTCTGACACTCTCCCGGGTGTGGTGGGTGTTGCTCCAGAACCTGCCCAAGCCTTGGAGGGCCCCTAGCAAACCCCAGCCTTTCTGTTGGCTCCCCTTGTTTGTATTGAGAGCCTAACTCCTGTTTGCAAGGTGCCTTCATGGTTCTTCCTGGCACCCATCCATGTGAGCCTGCATGAAAGAAGACAATGCAGCCAGGAGAGGGCCAGGGCATGGAGGAGGTTGAGGTCCTTGAGAATGATGAGGTCTTGGTTGGTTAGGGTCAATTGGGGAGTTGCTGGGATGAGGGCAGGGGTGCAGGAGGAGTCTGAGGGCATGGCACCCCATTAATGCCTACCCTAGAAAGCCCCTCAAGTGCTCTGCTGAGCACCTCACACTATTCTTCACCTAAATCCAGTCACTGTGTCATTTTTGCATTCACATTTCATTCTCTCCTTCTAGCCTGTCTATTTCTTCCCCTCCCTGTTCCCATTGTTTTTCTTGCTCCATTTATTCCACATTATATGGTAATAGCATATTATTTTCAAGGAGAGTAGCTTCTGCTCCAGGGCACTAAGAAAGGGGCTAACTAAAACAGACCCTGAGAACCACTTGCTATCATGCCTTTTCTTAGCCGTCTCTCAGCCCTAGACAAGACTATTTAAGGACATCTGTTTTCCCATGCATTTAGAAATTTGAAAACATACACAAACACATACAGAAGCATCATTTTTTTTCTTCACTATCAAGTGGTGTTGGAGCAAGAATTTGAAGCAGTAGTTCCTTTCTTAATTTAGAAAATTTTCTGAATTAAAAAAATTTAATCTTGGGGCTGGAGAGATAGCATGGAGGAAAAGGGTTTGCCTTGCATGCAGAAAGATGGTGGTTCGAATCCTGGCATCCTATATGGTCCCCCGAGCCTGCCAGGGGCAATTTCTGAGTGTAGAGCCAGGAGTAACCCCTGAGCACTGCCAGGTGTGACTCCCCCCAAAAAAACCAACCAAACAAAAAACAAACAAAAAAAGAATGTAGTAAAAATTTAATCTTGATGGGACCAGAGAGAGAGAGAGTACAGCAGGTAAGGTGCTTGCCTTGCACGCAGCTAATCTAGTTTTGAGCCTGGCACCCTATATGGTTGCACAAAATGCTAGGAATGATCGATTTCTAATTGCAGAGCTAGGAGTGAGCCCTAGCACAGCTAAATGTAGCCCCCAAATCAATCAATAGTTAACCTTGAACTGTACACATATTAAAAGAAAGAAGGAGCAATTTGAACTCAAAATTGTAGAATTCCCCTCCTTAACCATGGTTTATTCCTGATTTCTTTTTTTTTTTTTTTTTTTTTGTGGTTTTTGGGTCACATCCGGCAGTGCTCAGGGGTTATTCCTGGCTCCAGGCTCAGAAATTGCTCCTGGCAGGTACGGGGGACCATATGGGACGCTGGAATTCGAACCGATGACCTCCTGCATGAAAGGCAAACGCCTTACCTCCATGCTATCTCTCCGGCCCCATTCCTGATTTCTTTTTAAGTGCAAAAGTAATAAATACTAGTAAAAGGTTTAAAAAATTGCAGAAATATATTGTGTTGAAAATAAGTTACCTTGGGCTGGAGTGATAGTACAGCAGGTAAGGCACTTACCTTGCATGCAACTGATCTAGGTTTTATCCCTGACATCCCATATGGTCTTCCAGGCACACCCAGGAGTGATTCCTGAGTGCAGAACCAGAAGTAACCCCTGAGTGTTGCTAGGTGTGGTCCAAACACAAATACACACACATGCAAACACACGCTACTTTCCTGTGAGCAACATAAAAATGCATATACTTGCAGCACTTTGCCATTTAATTTAGTGTTGTCTTGAACATTATTCCACAGATGTGAACTTACATTTCCTAAAGCATTGGGCTAAAACAAAACCAGGAGACAAAATACTCCACTCCAGAGTCTTCTAACCTCGAGGCTGGGTCTTAAATCACAGTTGGACTGAAACACTGTATGGGGCGGGGGGAAGGACGACAGGAGGAAGGGGGTGAGAAAAGCCAGCTACTGAAGTGCTTTTGTCTCCTTTCAGAGTGGATGACGTGGTGAAGTCCATGTACCCGCCCCTGGACCCTAAACTCCTGGATGCACGGTGAGTGGGAGGTGGAGGTTCCATGATCCTGCGAGAGACTTGCCTGCACCCCACTCTGGGAAGTGGGCTGTATGGGTTGTGGGGAAGAATGTTGTGCTCTGTTGCTCCTGAGACTGTACTCTAGAGACAATTGAAGTTGGTGTGAGCCTGAGACTGGAGTGAAGGAAGAGATGATCTTGGATTTGGATTTGATTTTTTGTTTTGTTTTTGGGTCACACCTGATGGTACTCAGGATTTACTCCTGGTTCTTTGCTCAGGGCTCATTCCTGGTGGAGCTCAGGAACTGTATTGAAAATTGTGAATTGAGCTTGGGTTGTCTGTATAAGGCAAGTAAGGCAAGTACCTTTCCTACTGCTGTACTATCTCCTGCCCAAAATTTGGCTTTTAAAAAATAAATTAGGGGCCAAAGTGATAGCACAGTGGTAAGGTGTTTGCCTTGCATGCTGCCCTTGTGGGACATCTGGGTTCCATCCCCACTATCTAGTATGGTCCCCCAAGCCTGCAATGAGCAATTTCTAAGTGCAGAGCTAGGAATAGCCCCTAGGTGCCATCGCTGCTGAGTGTGTCCCCCCAATCTGGCTTAATCTGGCCCTTTCCTTCTCTTCCATCTTCTCTCTCTCACCCTTCTCTCTCCTTCCATTTTCTTCTTTTCCCTTCCCTCTCCTTCCCTTTCCCTTCCCTTTCCTTCCTTTCTCTTTTCCCTGTTGTTTTCTCTGCTCTTTGCACTCCAGAAGCAGACACATCTTTATGACCCCCAATGTAGGAATGGTAGTGGGAAGGGCAATTAGAATGGAAGTGACCCAGTCAGCTACACCTGAGCATCTCAGAAACCCCTTGTCATAATCTTGTAATACACAGACCACACTGAGCCTTTTGAAGTATGTACCTACACCTGTTGCAAACCTGTTTTTGAAAACCCTATTTATTCTGGATTTATGTGACTATTTCATGGAAATACGGTGTGACAGTTGCCAGCCGGGCACAGAGTCATGGCCTTGCCTATGATTCTTTGGCTCCAAGCCCTTTTCTGCCCAGTGCTGCTCCTGGGCTCGAAATTGAGTGTATTTCCAAATACATAGAGAAAAAAAAATACAGTTTCCCTTTCAGTACTCAAAAAGAAAACACCCTCCTTCATTTGGTTTTCAATTAAAAATTTAAAAATAGGGACTAAATCAGTCTGGGATCATAATGATTAAGAATCAAGGAGGGATGTTTGCTCTCTTGAGAGACAGGCTGATGAATTAGGCCCCATTGGCTTGTCTATGTTTATGAGACACAGCACATCCTGTTCCCCCTTTGGGATTCATCACACACAGCTTAGGTTCAGAGAAATACTTCAGCACACCTTGTTTAACCTATCTTGTTTAACCTTTATTTAAATGAAGAAACTTTTGAGGGGAGGGTTTATAGGATCACCCTCAGTGATGTTCAGGGACTACTGGCTTGAGTTCAGGGGACCATGTGGTGCTAAGGGGCTCTTGCATGTAAAACCTGTGTTGCCACCCTTTGAATGAAGTCCTGGCCTGGAACCAACTCTCCGGCATATTCACAGCCTGATCTCTTTCCTTGCTAGGACCACGGCCCTGCTGCTGTCTGTCAGTCACCTGGTACTGGTGACCCGGAATGCCTGCCACCTGACCGGGGGCCTGGACTGGATTGACCAGTCACTGTCAGCGGCTGAGGAGCACCTGGAAGTCCTGCGTGAGGCAGCCCTGGCTTCAGAGCCAGAGAAAGGCCTCCTGGGCCCTGAAGGATTCCTGCAGGAGCAGTCAGCCATTTAGGGCCAGCAGCTGTCCACAGTGCCCCTTGACCTGTTACCTCCTTTCCTGATAGACTCCATTCTTCTCCCTGATTAGGGAGTCCAGCTGCCTGTGAGGAGCCTGCATGGAAGGGCCAGTTGCAGTTGCTAAAGCTAGTTGATGAGGGCACTCTAACACTACAGTTAGGGGGCTGACAGTAACCCTGCAGCACAGCTTTGGAAACTGTGCACCCGAAGGAGCTGCCCTCTAGGCACCAGTTACGCATTAAAATCAGAATTTGTTTCTTTTTCTGGGGGGTGGGTGGATGAGGTAGGATTTGGGCCACATCTTGCAACACTCAGGGGTTTTTCCTGGCTCTCTGTGCTCAGTCATGCCCACCCGCATTCCTGTGGTCCTCAGGATTTGAATCAAGGTTGGCTGCATGCAAAGCAAGTGCCTTAACCCCTACACTGTCTCTCTGCTCCTCAAAGCAGAATTTCTGGCTTCTTGTAGCAATTCTGGGTTTTCAAAAGAGGATCATCACTTGGAACTAAGAGTTTTCTGTTTAGGCAAGACCTGTGTTTCTCTCACCTCATCTGTACCATTCATATACCATTCAATGTAACATTGAATTTCTGGTCTGGTAATTTCTGGTCCCTGATTTCCTAAGGCAGCTAAATTCAAGCCTCTCCATCACAGATTGAGGATTGAAGTTGAGCTGAGCTGAATTGACTATTCCCTTGTTATTTTTGCCTGCACTCCTTGCTGCCACAAGGCAGATAGTAAACTAGACCTTCACTTTCCCTCAAGTATGTAGTGGAGTCTCATTCACATCTGCAATATCTGGTGGGACATTGTCTGAGAATCGAGAAGGAATGAGAGCCCGAGGGTCTGGAAGAGGTGTTGGGTGTATGATTCAAGATGAGATATTCAAAAATCTCCCAAGGTTTAGGCAGAGGTAAGAAGGGCAATAAATTCCATGCACAGCAAAGTGTTTTCTACATCTGCAGCAACATCCTAAGAGGATGGATGATCTCCCTTCCATTTTGCAGGGGGCACACCTGACCGTGCTCAGGGCTCACTCCCGACTCTGCACTCAGGAATTTCTCCTAGTGATGCTGGAAGATCATATGGGATGCTGGG
The DNA here is from genome assembly GCF_024139225.1 of Suncus etruscus. Taxonomy (NCBI): domain Eukaryota; kingdom Metazoa; phylum Chordata; class Mammalia; order Eulipotyphla; family Soricidae; genus Suncus; species Suncus etruscus. Next base: position 162,240,639 of record NC_064848.1, on the reverse strand, counting down.
GATTGGACCTGCATCAGTTGCATACAAGGAAAACATTTTACCTGCTATGCTATCTCTCCAGCTCCCTGTCCCACCCTTAATAACATGTCTGCTTTGCAACTGTTGAAGCATAAGGATGTTTTTATGACTTGAGACATTTGTGAGACTTCATTCTTAGCTGTGCCATCCATGTCTTCCCATTCTTGGCCAGTTGCAAAGCTAAAAGACTCTTGCTTCCCAGGCTCTTGGAGCCAATCTTCCTATGTGGTCATGGACTCTGGTGGATTGGGGTTCATCGTATAAGCTGTGGTCCATGTGGCTCATTTATCTTTTCGGCCTCACTCAGCCTGGCACACCCCTTGGCCTGATGCTCTGTACCCAGATCAGAGCTTCTAGAGCAGTGTCTTGTTTGTCACAGAAATGTATCACTGTTTGGGGCCAGTGGTGCAAACAGTAGGGCGTTTGCCTTGCATAATCTAACCTAGCACAGACCGTAGTTTGAACCCTTGGTGCCCCATATGGTCCTCCAAGCCAGGAGCGATTTCTGAGTGCATAGCCAGGAGTAACCCCTGAGCATCACCGGGTATGGCCCTCCTTCATAAAAAGAAATGTATCACTGGGTTCATGTCAGGTTTCCAGAGAGCTGGAGAGGTGGAGAGAGGATGTGGGCACTGGAACTCAGCTCTCATTGACAGAGGAACAGACTTAATCATAGGAGATGCCTCATAGTTTTTCCATCCCATCAGTCTTGTGTCTGCACTCAGGAGTACATTCTTGTCCTGCTGGACAGAAAAGCTCCAAATTGTCCACAAAAACCATTTTGGCTTCACTGGATTTCCCACAAGACGTCTCTGGTGCTCCCGTGTCTGTACTTTGCCCACCCGACGAAAAGCTTCCCCAAGTGATGGGAAATCACCCAGGTTTCTACCACACCACATACATACCCACCTTGTCTCTGGGCTAGAAACCAAGGCAAAGGGCAGCACCCTGAATGGGTCTCTTACCTCCTCTCCACCAGGGGAAGCATCGGATGAGGGACCACCTACTGAGGTGTTCTCTTTGACCCAACTTCATCATGCTCTGGCAGTTCTCAGCTCAGTGGCTTCCCAAAATCTTGAGATGCCACTTTTCAGCCACAAAGAAGGCATGGCTGCATACATGGGACATGTCAAGAATCTTGTGATTTATTTTTATATTTAGTGCCTGCCAGCTGCTGTGTGAGACCAGGTGGGAACCGGTCAGGCAGACACTGATATGAAAATGCAACCCAGTGCTTTAAATATCCCTCCAGAGTTGGCTGGAGTTCCTGCTTTCCCCACGAGGATGTGAGTGGGAGAGGGTAGGGCGTGTCCAGCCAGAGGAGGGACCTGTCCCAGATCCGAATTCCATGGTCTCTAGTATTGTGGCTGTATCCAGGTATGGCAAGTTTGTTCACCCAGGATTTCCTTCTGTCCTATAATGGAGCAGTACATTAGCCTCTGATACCCAAAGAAGAAGCCACTCAGGGAAAGGAGAAATTAATGTGAGAAAAAGTTGGAGTTGGGTACAACTTCTGAGCTCAGTGTGAACTTGGGCAAATTACTCACCCTCTGGTTTTTGCCTCTCTCACTTGGGACATCCCAACTGCTTCCTCATTAGGCTGGCAGACATGATTATCAAATAAGCTTGTGTGTGATTCCCCCACCTCTTGGTGTGTCTGGTGCCATGTCCTCTCCAGTCCTTTGTGTGCTGAGTTTTCTGATTCTGATGGTATCACCTACATTATCCTGGCTAGGGCCAAGTAGGAGCCCAGGGACCGTATCCCCAAATAGAGACCCTCTGCAGCAGAGAGACTGGCCCAGCCTTGCTCTTGCTCCATCGCAGTGTGCACATGTGAAGTTAACCCAACCTCTTGGCATCTCCTTATCAAGCGTCTGGGTGAATTGCTCAATCTCCCATTCTTTAGCACAGGGCACTGCTCTGGCTTGTGAAATTGCTCAGACAACACAACATAACACAACACAACACAACTCATGTCTGCAGTATTGACCCTCATTCGGGGAGTTCCTACTCCTCTGAGGCTCTGCATGGGCACCCCTATGAGCCTGAACTTTAGATTATTGTAACCCCATTCTTCCTGTGTAACTTGATCTTACCTGCAAGACCCCTCCCACTCTTGGGAGGGGTCTTGGGGAGATTATAAAAGGTTTTGCCTAAGGGGCAAAAGGGGAAGATTTGAATTTACCTGGATGGAGGTCAGAGGCTGAATGGAATCTAGGATGCAGAGCAAGCTAAGAATGACATGTGCTTAAATAGGTTTATGATATAGGCCACACTTGATGGCCAGGGCAAATAAAACTGATATTTCCTGATGCCTGTCTCTGGATGAGTTTTCTGCTCGCTGTCCTCCTGAACCTGATGACCCACCGGTTGGAGAAGGTGGAGCCATGTGGCCTGGGAGGGCAGAGAAAGGTCCCTCCATCCATCCACCATCTAAGCCCATCCTAAGAGCCTACATAACTAATTTAAACAACAGATAATGACAACAGTTCAAAGCCCCCAAGTTGCTGCATGGCTTGAGGTATTTGGGAAAGATGTCAAATGCAGAACAGCTCTGTCTCTATCCTCCTCTCTCTCTCTACCCTCTTCTCTCATTCTCCTTTTCTCCTCTTTTCCACTAAGCTTCTTTTCCCTTCTTACTAGCTTTGTTCTCATGCTTGCTCTGTGTGTATATGTTGCTGGTGATGAGGTGGGGTGTTTTGCTAAGTGATGGAGATATGGATCACCAGGCATAAGTCTTGGACTTAGGAAGCAAGAGACAAAAGAACAGTTGTTCTGCTCACAGCTGTGGCCAGGGATCCATAATTAATAGAGAGGGAGCATGGAGAGCCAGAGTGGAGGCTCAGTGCAGGGAGAAAGGCCAAGACAGTTCTAATGAAAACCTGGAGTGGTGAGCTAACCCCTAGGACTTAAAGGAAGTCAGAAGTCCTGGGCAGCTCAGACAGCAAGGGAAGGGATCCAGGCCAGAAGAGCTTGTTTGAGTAATACAGGTGACCAGGGAGGTTGAGTGTGGGTGTAGGGAGGAAGTGGGATGTGTTGGCAGGCATTCTAATCAGTTTGATAATGCCCGAGAGCTGGAGCTTTGTCTTAGACATAATGAGGGCATTTGGTTAGAGTTGCTGTTTAGAAAGAATGTTGTTTGTAGGCTGAAATGGTAGTACAAAGGTTTGGGTGTTTGCCTTTATGCAGTAAACCTAGGGTTTGAACCCTGGTCTGCTAAGAATTATCCCTGAGTATCACTGGGTGTGGCTTTTATTCCCCTCAACTCCCCAAAAGTTATTTGCTTCATATTATATGTTATGGAGACTTCAGGTCTTCTTGCCAGGTGCCACTGACTATATCTCTTCCACCACCTCTCTCCCAACCCCACACCTGTCAGTTCTTTTTAACCTAGTAGAAAGACAGAGTTAGCAGCTGATTAAATTGACAAAAGAGTAGGTTTGGGCATGGGACTAAGAAATGAGGGACAAGGCTTGTAATATGGTTTTCTGAATCAACTTCAGAAGGTATTCAGAGTGTCTGTTCCAAAAGCTGATGAGCAGTAACTTGAAAACCTGAAGATTTTGTTTTATCTATTTTTTTATATTGTCCCATTGCATTTTACTCATAAGGAGACCAAAGCCTAGGGCATGGGTCTCTTCAGGTGTTAATTTGAATCAAGGCTATTCTCAGCCACCACTCTCACCAGCCTGAAGATTCTGGGTGGGAAATATAACACAGGAAGGATGCAGCCTACATAAGGACCATTTCATTTTCTTATGTCACTGGAAGCAAATGGTAATTCTGACCCATAAATTAAAATCATGGCCCCACTAATGAATAACAACCTATAGGATGATAAAACATGGCCCTGAAAATGAAGGCCAGGGCAGTGGGCGAGGGAGTGCTTGCTCTCCCTCCAAAATGATTCAATTTTATGCATTGTAAGTAAAACCTACATTTACCAGAATAGCAAAAATTTATGGTGCACAATGGAATACTTAATTTATTACATGATTTTTTAGTTCAAGTTATCTGTTGAGCCATCTACATGGTATTAAGTCCTGGATAGAGGAAAGAATAAAAACAGAATGCCTCTCCTGAGATGTATATAATCTACGGTGGAAACAAAGTGAGAGAATCTCTCAGTCTCTAAACAATCTTCTGTCCTAAATCTTCATCATCTTCCCTAATTTTCTTCATCTAAACAATATCTTTCTTGTCTAGTGATGAAATTAGATAGAAACGAGAACCTTTAGCACCTCCAGCCCGAACCTACCAGTCAAGGGAGACACTTTATAAGCCAGCTCAGTTTTGACCTTACAAAGACCTGCCCTAACCACACACTTAAGGATATAATAATATACTCTCCTGTGGAGTTGAAGAAGAGGGAGGGAGAGGGGGAGAGAAAAAGAAGGAATGGGGGGGTGTAGTGATAGCACAGTGGTAGGGTGTTTGCCTTGCATGCAGCTGACCCAGGATATCCCCGGTGTCCCATATAGTCCCCCAAGCCAGGAGCGGTTTCAGAGTGCATAGCCAGGAGTAATCCCTGAGCGCCACTGGGTGTGGCCCCAAAACCACACACACACACACACACACACACACACACACACACACACACACACACACACACACACACACACACACACGAGGGATGGGAGGAGAGTGCAGAGTTGAAAAACCAAAATTTTCTGGTGCAGAGTTGAAGTGAGAGGCCTTAGGCCTGGTCCTTGAGGGGCAGGGTTGGCAAAATAATTTATTCTTTAGCAAGTCGCTTGGATATGAGCAAAGACAATTTATTAAAGGGCACACTGATAATAGACACAGAGGAGATGGCAGAGGAGATTCTGTCTTAAATAGTTTTAGGGGTCTCATACTTTCTGAGGAAGCAAGCTTTTAGGAATGTTGTGAATTTGGAGTTTCATATTTGGGGTTTCATGAATGACCAGTAGTTAAATGGGGAACCTGTGTTGGGGTCCCAGGTGACAAATTGTGTTTAAGTGGGGAGCCTGTGTTAGGGGTCATGTGTGCCTAGGATTTTGCCACTGTCAGTTATATAAAGAAGGAATTTATGCCAAGATAATTCTAGTCCTTGAAACAGGCTGAGGAGGCTCCAAATATGTAACAATCTCATCTATATTGGGGAATTCTCAGGGGTGTATACCAACTTATGTATATAAGCTGGAGTCTTGGCTATTCCAGGAAAGAAATCCAGAAAGTGTCACTTTCAATTCAACAGCAGGTGTTAAATCAAGGAATATGTATAGAGAGAGCACAGAGCAGGAGCATCTATCTCAGCTCACAAGATTGTTCAAAATGAGGAATGGCTCAATAGAGCTTTCAAGTAGTCAGTGCCAGCAGGGAGGTGAAGAGAGGTAGAAGACTGAGATGGAGGAGTGAAACTTGCCTTTCTGACTGAACTCAGGAAATGACACCTGCCATATTGGATGGGAAGTGGAATATGGGACAAATATTTGAGAGATGTAATTGGAGGGGAAGACTGGCACTAGGATTTTTTTTCCTGTGGTAAGTGATAGGGAACTAGTCTCTCCCCCTGTTTCCCAGCTTTATTGAGCTAAAATTGATGCATAACATTTCAATGTTGAAAGTGTACATGCTGATTATATATATATATATATATATATATATATATATATTGCAAAATAATGACCCTCATAGTATTAGCTACCACCTTCATCCCATTATATAATTATTGCTTCTTTTTTTGGTGGTGAGAACATTTAGGATCTCTTTGGGCTACATTCAGGAATCTGAACAATGTTGTTATCTACTGTCTCTAGGCTGCACATTAAATCCCCAGGTCTTTGTGAATTCATCTAGAATGCTTTGGCCACTATCTCTTCCAGGTCCCTACCTCCTGGCAAACATCTCTCTACTCTGTTCCTCCAAATTTGTGACTCCCTTAGACTCTACCTGTAAGTGAAATCATACAGTATTTGTCATTCTCTGACTTGTGTCACTGAGTATAATGCCATCAACATTCATCCAAATGGTCACATATGGCAGAATTTTTTTATTTCTTATAGTTCAATAAAATTCATCTGAATTTGTCAATATTTCATATCTTTTTTTATCCATTTATTGACAAGCATTTAAATGTCATTTTCACCCCACACTTGGCTATTGTAAATAACACTACAGTGAGCAGGGCTGCAGATATCATAGTGAGATCTGATTTTAGTTCTGAATATATACCCAGAAGTGAACTAATTGGATCACATGGCTGTTCTGGTTTTCATTAAAAAAATATTTTCTTTGCTTGAAACACCATACTTTACAGAGTTGCTCATGATGCAATTATTTCTTGCATTCAATGTTCCATCACCAATTCCACCACCATCATAACATTCCTTCTACCATTGTCCCAAGTTTCCCACCCTAGCCTAAGCCTGCTTTTTGGCAGGTACAAATAATTTACTTAATATTGCTTTTTACAACTAAATGGTACTGGAATTATCAGAAAAGACTAAGAGAAAATTAGTGAAAATTATCATATCTCGTTAGAAGGTCATTATGTCACACCACTAAGCTATTTATTGCTAGCTGAAAATTTTGTTGTTGGTTTTGTTTGTTGAAAAATATGGAATGCTTCATGAATTTGTATGTCATCCTTGTGCAGGGGCCATGGTAATCTCTGTGTCATTCCAATTTTAGTTTATGTGTTGCCAAAGCGAGCACTGGTTTTCATTTTTTTGTTTCTTTGTTTTTTTTTTTTTTTTTTTTTTTTTGAGGGTGGGGACACACCTGGCAGCTCTGAGATGTTACTCCTGGTTCTGCACTCAGAAATCTCTCCTGGCAGGTTCAGGGAACCATATAGAATGCTGGGGATTGAATCTGGGTCGGTAGCATGCAAGACAAATGAACTCTCCCCTGTGCTATTGCTCTGGCTCCTGGTTTTCATTTTCAAAGGAACACAGTAGCTCCCCTAATTTTCACTCCCATTCACAGTGCCCAAGTTTGCCTTCCTTCACAACCTCACCAGCATTTGTCTCAGGTTCCTCACTATAGCAACTCTCTCTCTCTCTCTCTCTCTCTCTCTCTCTCTCTCTCTCTCTCTGTCTTTCTCTCTCTCTGTCTCTCTCTGCTCTTTCTGTCTCTCTCTGCTCTCTCTGTCTCTCTCTTTGTCTCTCTTTCTCTCTCTCTCTTGGTTTTTGGGCCACACTTGGCAGTGCTCAGGGGTTACTCCTGGTTCTATGCTCAGAAATTGCTCCTGTCAGGCTCAAACCACCATCCTTCTGCATGCAAGGCAAATACCTTACTTCCATGCTATCTCTCCGGCCCCACAATAGCAACTCTTAAAGGATGAAGGTCTACTACTGTTCATTGTGAGTTTTTTGTTTTTGTTTTTTGTTTTTCTGCTTTTTCGGCCACACCCAATGACGCTCAGGGGTTACTCCTGGCTATGCTCTCAGAAATTGCTCCTGGCTTGGGGGTCCATATGGGTTGCCGGGGGATCGGGTCCGTCTTAGGTCAGTGTGTGCAAGGCAAATGCCCTACCACTTGCACCACTGCTCTGGCCCCTCATTGGCTGTTTTTCTGATGATTAGTGACGTGGAGAATCTTTTCATGTACAGGTTGTCTATTGTAAGTTTCCTTTATAAAGGTATTATCTGTCTGCCATTTATTTAAAAAATAGGGTTAAAAATTTATTTATTTCTGTTATTGAGTTGTATGTATTTATTGTATGTATTTATGTATGTATTGTATATAATGAAAACTGAAAAGGTTTTGTCTTCAAAATAATTACTGCATCCCCACCAGCCTTTAATTTTGCCCCAATTTAGTAGGTGAACAATTGTTCTAATTTGCATTTGCCTGACTGCTGGCCTGTGCTTATTAACCATTTGTGCTTATTCATGTCCTTTGCCCTTTTACTATTGGGCTTTTAACTATTTTTCTTATCGATTTATATGAGCTCTTTATGTATAATAAAGATAACAACACTCTGTCATTTTTAGTGCCTATATTTTCCTCCATCTTGTCATTTGCCTTTTAGCTTTGTTTAGAATGGTTTTTGACATTCAGAAGTTTTAAATTTGGTGTAGTCAAATGTATTGATTTTCTTTCCCTTAGTGATTTCTTCCATTGCTTTTATGCTTAGAAAATCCTTTCTCATCCAGAGAGCAAATAAATATCATTGAAATGTTTGAAGCAGTGGAGTACCATGGGTGGATGATTAATAATAAAACTCACAGGTTTGATGTATTGGCAGGAAAAGTAAACAGGGTAGAAGAAATCAAATCTTCCTCTCTCTACCACATACCCAGCCCAAGGTTAAATTGGGAAGAATTTACATCAAAGAAATGGATGGGGGAGAGGTATAGTGGACAGGGTCTTGAAGGAGGGGCAGAAGGTGGTCAGCCAGGCAGGGAGGGTGGGATTGAACTAAAGGAAGAATGACCTAAGGGAAGGCCTGCAGGAACATTGCATGTTTAGTTAAGAGTCTCAGATGAGGGGCCGGCGTGGTGGCACTAGATGTAAGGTGCCTGCCTTGCCTGTGCTAGCCTAAGATGGACCGCAGTTCGATCCCCCGGTGTCCCATATGGTCCCCCAAGCCAGGAGCGACTTCTGAGTGCATAGCCAGGAGTAATCCCTGAGCGTCACCAGGTGTGGCCCAAAAACCAAAAAAAAAAAAAAAAAAAAAAAAAGAAAGAAAAAAGAGTCTCAGATGAGAAGAAACAGTGACTGGAGTGGGCATGAGTAGAAAATTAAACCTCAGGTTCAAAAGTCAGGACACTTGAAAGATTCAGGTCTGGAAACATTGATCTAGGAAAATCACACACACACACACACACACACACACACACACACACACACACACACACACACACACACGGAGGGAGAAATGGATTCAGGAATTCCAACACATAAACCTTCAGCCCTTAAGAAGCAGCTAGCTCTGTGGGAAGTCTGGAAATGCAATTTCCTAAAAATTTAACTATTTATTAGGAAGGAACGGACCACATTTGGAGGTGGGATTAGGTGGTCTAAACATCAGTCCAAGATGCTACATTCAAAGATGTTTCTAACAAATGAGTAACAAGGTGTATACTGAGTGAGATGGGATCTGCTTAATCTCACAGATGAAGAAGGGAATCAGGAAATGCCAAGGAAAGGCAGGGCTTTCTTCTGAGAACAATGGTGAGCCATCAAACTAACAACCACCATGTTCTTGGTGCATTATGGAACAAATTTCTGCATAGAATTTTATCTGAAGGAGTTATAGCTTGGTAATCAAAGGTAATAGGAAAGGAAGTCATAGCCGGAATTCCATTGACTAAGGCACTGGTCTGTACTCTCAAGAACTTGCCTTTTCCTTTTCCTTTTTTCTTCAGGTTTTTGGACTACACTCCTGGTGGTGTTCAGAACACTCTCTGGCTCTGTGCTCAAGATCACTTCTGGAAATGCTGTGTTACTGGAGATTTAATTGGGCTCAGTTGCATGCAAGGCAAGTGCCTCAATGCCTGTACTGTCTCTCCCCATGGGGAGTTGCCTTTCTTCATCTTGACCAGATGGTAGGAAGAGAGAAAACATGTCTTTTCTCAGCCCCCCTGCCCTTTCCCTCTGTTTCTTGGTGCTGGAGAAGAGAGTGGAGAAGAGAGAGACAGATCCATGTTTAGAATGACTTTCTCCCTCCTTAACCATCTTTTTTTCTCCACCTGCCTATCTTGTTTCCTTTTACAAATTTCACTGATCACCTGTTATGGGAATGGGGCAGAGATAAATCACATAACTGGTATTACAGATTATATCAATTTACAGATTATAAAGCAATACAAATATAAAGAAAATAATTGCTTCAATAAATAAAACATTTAATGCTTTAAAAATATTTTTATTAAGGTACTGTGCTTAACAAAGTTGTTCATAACTGAGACTGGGAAAATCTACAAATCTATGCCTGCCCAGTGGGGCCCGACTGTGAGAAACTGTGAGTGCTGCCTGTGTGTGTTTGTCTCCTGTCCTGTCTCCTGAACCTCTTGGGAATGGGCCCAAAAGGGCCCAGAAAATTCGTTCTCCCAGAGGCTCCAGAAGAGCACGGCCGCTTCGCTTCACTATGCGGCCATGCAACAAGAAGAAAAAAATCACACTAAGAACTGTGCTGGATCACTGAAGCCCAGCATTTCTCCTTGGACTGTCTTCTCTGCTGCATGCTCTGGCCTAAAATTTGATTCTGTGTGAGGCTTCATCCACAGAGGACTCCCCTTCCTTGGAGGCAAGTCGACACACCCAGAAAGGGCGGAGCCAGAGGAGCGTGGCTGTGTACATCATTTAGCCAATGAATACCACCACAACAGGTAGAAAAACCCACAATACAAGTGTGATAATGGGGAAACAATGCAGGCCAGCATCAGACATAGAGAATGAAGGTGACAATTCTGATGACCAGAAAATGACCAACCAACTAATCAATCTCTCAGATAAGAAGTTTAGACAAGAAATATGGAAGATGCTAAAAGAACTCAAAGAAACCATGGATCGAGTTGAACAGAATACTAATAAGAACCAAGAAAATATGAAGACAGAAATCACAAAACTCCAAACTGAAATAACAGGTCAAATAACAGGCCTGAAAAATTCAGTAAACAAATTGAATGACAAAATGGATAAGCTCTCTAACAGGGTAACAGAAGCTGAGAATAGAATTGGTGCTGTGGAAGATGAGATAAATTACAACTCCATACAGCAAGAGAGATTGGAAAAAAAAAACTTAAAGCAAATGAACAGACAATGGAAAAATTAGTCAAAGAATGGGAACAGATGAAAATAGAAGTCTATGATAAGCTCAACAGAAACAACTTAAGAATCATTGGAGTCCCAGAGACCCAGGAAGAAATTTTCAGGAAGAATCAATAGTCAAGAACATCATTAAAGAGAAACTTGCAGAGCTAAAGAATATATGTGATCAAATCCTGCATGCCCGAAGAGTACCAACCAGAAGAGACCCCAGAAAAAATACCCCAAGACACATCCTAGTCACAATGATGAATCCCACAGATAGAGACAGAATTATGAAAACAGCAAGATCAAAAAGGGAAATTACATTCAAGGGAGCATCCTTGAGATTTACAGCAGACCTGTCACCAGAAACACTCAAGGCCAGAAAGCAGTGGTGAGACATAGTGACAAAACTTAATGAAATGAATGCTTCACCTAGAATACTGTACCCAACAAAACTCACTTTCAGGTTTGATGGAAGAATACATGGTTTCACAGACAAAAAGCAGCTCAGAAACTTTACAGACTCAAAACCAGTCTTAAGAGAAAAATTGAAAGACCTAATTTAAGACAAGACTGACCAAAAGACACACCAAATTTCGATATAAAGATGGCATTAATCCCAGAACAATTCTTTCTCTCAATGTCAATGGATTAAATGCACCAGATAAGAGACACAGAGTGGCTAAAAGGATAAAAAAACTCAATCCAACATTCTGCTGCCTACAATAAATGCACCTGAATAGTCAGAACAAACATTGACTCAAAATAAAAGGCTGGAGAAAAATTATCTAAGCAAACAACACCCATAAAAAAGCTGGAGTGGCCATACTAATATCAGATGATGCAAACTTTATATTCAGAAAAGTTGTAAGGAACAAAGATGGTCATTTTGTATTAATCAAGGGGTATGTACAGTAGAAAGAAATCACTCTCCTAAACATATATGCACCAAGTGAGGGGCCAGCAAAATATTTAATACAATTGTTGACAAATCTGAAAAAATATCAATAACAAGACAATAATTGTGGGGACCTCAACACAGCTTCTCAACACTGGATAGGTCAACCAGACTGAAACTCAACAAGAATATACTAGACCTGAGAAGAGAAATGGAAGAAAGAGGCCTAGTAGATATATAAGGACACTCCATCCCCAGAAACCTGGATACACATTCTTCTCCAATGTACATGGGACATTCTCCAGGATAGACTACATGCTGGCACATAAAACATACCTCCATAATATCAAGAGGATAGAAATTTTGCAGGCTACCTTCGCTGACCACAAGGCTCTGAAATTATATGTGAATTCCAAAGGGACACAGAAGAAAAACTTTAACACCTGGAAGTTAAACAGCCTCATACTGAATAACCAGTGGGTCCGAGATGAAATCAAAGAGGAAATCTAAACTTTCCTGGAAACAAATGATAATAAAGACACAAACTATCAGAACTTATGGAACACAGCAAAAGCAGTACTGAGAGGAAAATTTATAGCTTTGCACGCACACATCAGGAAGGAAGAAGGGGCCTACCTGAATAGCTTAATGACGCAGCTCATAGAATTAGAAAGTGCTCAACAAATGGACCTAAAAATAGGGAGACAGAAGGAAATAACAAAGCTGAGAGCAGAAATCAGCAAAGTGAAAACCCAAAAAACAGTCTGAAAGATCAACAAAAGCAGAAATTGGTTCGTTGAAAAAATAAACAAGATTGATTGACCACTGGCAAAACTAACAAAGAGAGAGAAAGAGAGAGAGTGAGTGAGAGAGAGAAAGTTGATAACTCATATTTGGAATGAAAAAGGAGATATCACTACTGATATGGCAGAGATTCAAAGGGTAATCAGAAACAACTTTGAGAAACTCTATGCCACTAAAAATGAGAACCTGGAAGAAATGGATAAATTCTTGGACTCTTATAATCTTCCACAGTTGAATGAAGAGGATGTAGCATATTTAAACACCCCCATCACTATTAATGAAATTAAAACTGTAATCAAATGTCTGCCCAAAAACAAAAGCCCAGGCTTAGATGGATTCACTAATGAATTCTTTCAAACTTTCCAAGAGGAAACTACCAATCCTGGCAAGACTCTTTCATGAAATCAAAAAAACGGAAACACTTCCAAATAGCTTTTATGAAGGCAACATCACTTGATACCTAAACCAGACAGAGATGCTACGAAAAAAGAAAATTACAGACCAATATCGCTGATGAATGCAGATGCAAAGATCCTCAACAAAATCCTGGCAAATAGGATTCAATGCCTCATTAAGAAGATCATCCCTTCTGGCTCTCTCTCGATCCTCTCTTGAGCTGGAGGCTAGCTCTAGCCGGCATGGGGTTGGGGGAGACCCCATGTGGAAGGCCTTCTCCCTAACTTGGGTGCGCCGGGAGCCTATGCTCCCAGCCTTCCCCACTTCTGCCCCCGGCCTCCAGGCCTTCTGGGGTGGTAGCCCAGGCGGCCAGAGATGGTTGGTCCTAACTTGGGGTGTGCTGAGATTTGCTCGGTTGTGCTAAGTTTGTCACTGACAATTTCTGACCACTCTGCATATGGAAAACCGCGTGGGGGCTAGTGCCCCGCGTGCACTTCTTGTATTGAGTATTCCTTATCTTTATGTTATGTGTTGTGTATCCAGAATGTCCATTTTGTATTCTGCCCTGTCCACACCCCTTCAAAGCTCATTTTTACTCCTTAACTCTCTCACCCATTCCAAACATCACTAACCCACATTACTCTTTTTTTTTGTTTTTGTTTTTGGGCCACACCCAGCGGTGCTCAGGAGTTACTCCTGGCTGTCTGCTCAGAAATAGCTCCTGGCAAGCACGGGGGACCATATGGGACACTGGGATTCGAACCAACCACCTTTGGTCCTGGATCGGCTGCTTGCAAAGCAAACGCCGCTGTGCTATCTCTCCAGGCCCCACATTACTCTTTTTAACTTCAGTAATGCACAATGCTAATCACAGACCAAAGCCGTGCATTGTGTGTAACAACCCCGAACTGTTTTAAAAGACATAAAATGGACACGTATGTCTTTAGAATATTTTGTGTTTTTCCCTGACAACTATAAGTCTTACTAAATATTCTCTTATACAGTGACGATTCTAAACCACTTTTTATCTTCTCTTTATGAGCTGTTCAACAAGGAATTTTGGTGAAAGAGTCCCCCAGTTTAATGCTTATGATTGAACCATGTCATGGGGATTATTGGACTTGTTCTTATGTCCCCCATATGCACCAATAACACCACGTGGCATTGCTCCTTTTTTGCATAGGCACATTAAAATGAGAAAATACTATACATGCAAATAAGATCCTATCTAATAGAGATTGGAATACATAAATCTTGTAGTGCAAAGGGACCTTACACCCTGAACATTGACATAATGACCTGGCACAGGCCTCAGAAGAAAGGGCATTTTTCATTCACCCCTGAACCAGGGAAGACATCCACGAAACATCTAGGTTTGTCTATAACATCACCTGGAAGCAATCCTCTACCACGGAAGACCCTACCACTGCTCAGACATCAACCTACTCAAAAGAGACTTCCCTTAACACTGAGAAGACCTAACAATGACCTGCTTACAGGACAGGGCTTCCTACATTGCCCTCTAATGCTGAGGTGAAATGAGAGGACGCCCCACATCTGTCTTCAATGTAGGATATGCAGATTTCAGGATCTTTAATACAGAAACACGATACCAACAACAGAGACTGTGTGAAAAGTGTGTTGGCACTATGGACAATGTCTTGAATTGGACGATCTAACTTGCCTGGAGCCTAGAGTTGGTCTTGTGCCAGGAAACTTCAGGGGTAGGGTCTCTTTGTATTTAGGCCAAGGTTATTCCTTTCCATGCCCCTCATATTTTGGTGGGCCTATGCAAACAACAATTGCCACTCTAACACCGTTTTTACTGTGCTCCTTTGACTCTAATCCAAAAAAAAAAAAACCACTCAAAATTTGAGGTTAACTTAAGCTAATATGCATGTACATGGAAATGTAAAAAATACTATGCCTCCAATGTTTAAGGAGTTATGTAAGTTTTATGGCTTTAGATTGCCTTGTGTGCTGTTAAGAAATATTATAATGTGTTACAATCTGGGGATTTGAGGGACAAAGTAATTGTACATGGATTCTGTTTGATTTATCTTAATGTTCTTTGGCTGAAAGTTCAAAGTTAAGATATCAGCAAGGGGACTTCTTCTGAGAATTATGTTATGGGTGATTGTCCTTCCACTGTAACTTTACCTTGTCCTCTTTCTTTGCATCTTTGTTCTCATAATTAAAAGTAAAAATTAAAAAAAAAAGCCTCTTTTCAGCCCACTCCCAAGAGGTTTACACAACAGGACAGTAAGTAGATAGACACACACAGGCAGCACTCACAATTTTTCACAGTCGGGCCCCACTGGGCAGGCGTAGTTTCATGGATTTTCCCAGCCTGACGTCTCTCTCATCTTTTAAGAAAGGGGAATCAGCTTTATAATCTTACAAATAAGATTAGAGAAACTGATATATCAAGATGCTAAGGACAGGGTTCAAGAAATATTATAGTGGGTAAGGCACTTGCCTTTCAAACCTGACCTGAGTTTGATCTCTGACATCCCATATGATCCCCTAAACACCACCAGGAATTATACCTAAGTCCAGAGCCAGGAGTAACCCCTGAAATCTGCCAGGGGTTGTCCAAAAAGCAAAGAAAAAATGCATGTCAAAAACAGTTTCCTTTGAAAGATAGTGGCTCTCTGGAGGGCAAGGAGGACCTCAGAGGTGAGGAAGTGGGAACTCAGAGAATAGTGTGTGCAGAGATCCATGAGCAGGAGACCAAAACTTGCGTCAGCATCATTGTACTTGAAGAGGGAGACAAAGGTGACAGGAAGGCAGGAGGTTAAATTACACTTGACCTTGCAAGCTGCATGAAAGACTCACTCTTTGAAAAGCAATGGGAATTCATTCAATTAGTTTACTTGGGGTTGGTGGGGTTGGTGGGGTTGGTGGTAGAGACACAGTCAGTTTTGGTATTTTAAAAACATCTTTTTTACTCCTAGGTAGAGGATCAATTGGATCCAGTAATTGGATCCAGTAGCCAGAGTAGATTACAGAGACCCCGGCCTATTGCATGGGCGTAGACAGGACCTGCTGGTAGCTTAGACTAGTTTGGAATATGTAGACAGAATGTCATATGGTATTAGATACACTGAACAAATATTTAGGAAATAAAAGGAGAATTTGCAGTATGTTTGATTATGGGACAAATGATGCAAAATACTGGGGTGTCCATAAAGACTACAAAACTCTGGGTACATAGCTCAGTGATAGAGCACTTGTCTTGCATGTATAAAGCATCATGTTCCATCCCTGGCACCCACCACCACCAACAGAAAGACTCCAAAATTTTTGATTAGTGCTCTGCTCTGGGGTGACAGTTTGGAGACAGAGGTCAAGGGTATAAATGTATGGGAAATAGCAGAGGAGAATCAGATTTGGGAATGAAGTTCAGATTGTTCTTTGGGTTGAAGTAAAATACCCAAGCTAAATTAAACATAATGGCAGAAGTCAGAGAAGAGTAAGCTAGGTGGGTGTTTTTCTTTTCCCTTATTATTTTTATGTCACACCCAGCAGTGCTCAGCATTTATTTCTGATTTTGTGCTCAGAGATCATTCCTGGTGGAGCTTGGGGGACCATACTGGATGCTAGGGATTGGACCAGGTCATTCGCATGCAAGGCAATGTCATATCCACTGTACTATGTCTCCGACCCTATCATTTTTTAAGTAAAAGGATCATTATTCTTCATTATGGGGATAAAGCTCGGCAAATAGAATGAAATGAAAGGAGGAATTCTTACATCTCACAGGAGCCTGGGCCTATCTGAAGGCTATCTTGATAGTTAAATATCATATGCCTGGTTCCTGGCAAAAAATAGGCACAAGGAATGTTAGTGATATCTCCTTTCTCTCTTTTTAACTTACACCCATTCTTTTCATATTTTCCTTTATTTTATGGCTCTATGTACTGTGCAGAAACTGAAATTTGTTTCTTCTAATTTGGTCCCAACATACCTGGTGTCTATCGGAGACAAGCTTATAGGGTCCTCTGCTGAGATAATTCTCTGCCCTAAAACTCTGGGTATTTGGAGCCTTTTTTCCTTACTTAGTGCTCAGCACTTGGTCAGCCAGCTTTTTAGGCTCACACAGCCACATCTACCTTAGACTGATGATCATGTCACCTTGCATTTTCAGAACGTTTTGTCTTATTTAATTCCAGAACATTTTCACAACCCTGATCTCCGTTGTACATCACAGAAATTTTCATTATGAAATGCATTTGCATATTTTATTTACCTATCTGCCTTCCCCTACTGCTAAAACAATAATGTTTTGAGCCAAACCACATGCCAATGACTTATGCATCCACTCTTCTCTCGTTTCCAAGCTGGCGTTCTGTGTGCTCTCATTTTATTTTTAAATCAGGCGTCTCCTTGTCCTAGTCCTGTCCTGTGTTCGAGTAGCTCTGAGAAGAAGTGCAATTCTGTTTCTTCTCTTCCTCTGTGGCCTCTGCCCTCTTCCTCTCCTCTTTCTAATTCCGAGGCTTCCAGCTCCCATAGCCTATTGTTCAGACACATTCAGAAACCCGCATGTTTGACTCCTCTTCACCTCATTTTTCTCGGAAGCAGGTGCTGTTTACTCTGCATTGAAGCTTTATATTAGCTTTAACTAGAGATTTGATATGCAGAACAACCTCATGATTGTGGAGCCTCGGCCAAGTTCTTTCTTTGCCCCTGGCATCTTAAAAGATTCTTCATGGCTTCTTATCCCAAATCACTTCTCTTCCTATGCCCCCAGCTTCTAGATAATACTCTCCTTCTTTCTCTTTTTCTTTGGGGGGGGGGTGAGGCCATACCTGGCAGTGCTCAGGGATTGCTCCTGGCTCTGTGCTCAGTGTACTCCTGGCAGGCTCAGGGACCATCTGGGATGCCAGAGATCAAACCCAGGTCAGCTGTGTGCAAAGCAAATGTCCTACCTGCTGTGCTATTGCTCCAGCCCTTGTTTTTCCTTATAGCATTTTATTTTTAAATCTTAGGTGGAGGGTGCTCAAGTGGTGCCCAATGGATTCTGTAATCATGTCTGTCAACATTCAGTTCAAAGATTCATTGCTCAGGCATGCAGTAGTATATCACTAGATCTGTCCCCATGATGGTGCTCTGGAGGCCATGAGGGCCACACCCTGAAGTGCTTAGAGAGTCAAGTGGTGCTGGGATCTTCATCTTGTCCATCTTTTTTTTTTTTTTTTTTTTTTTTTTTTGGTTTTTGGGCCACACCCGGTAATGCTCAGGGGTTACTCCTGGCTATGTGCTCAGAAGTCGCTCCTGGCTTGGGGGGCCATATGGGACACCGGGGGATCGAACTGCGGTTCGTCCAAGGCTAGCGCAGACAAGGCAGGCACCTTACCTTTAGCGCCACCGCCCGGCCCCATCTTGTCCATCTTGTCCATCCTCTTGTGAAATATGTGTTATGCACCATTGCTGAACCAGCAACTACTGTGCTCTTATAAGCATGTAGTCCAGATCCACAAACTTGACCCTAGACCTCAGAGAGCACAGAATCAGCAACAATGGGTTACCAATGTTGCAGCACATTGAACCCATTTAAAAATAGATGAAAGGGGCTGGAAAGATAGTGTAGGAGGTGGAGTACTTGTTGTGCATTTGGTTGCATCATCTGCAACTCTGGTTCAAATCCCTGGTCCTGTATATGGTCTACCAAGCTCAGCTAAGGGCAGTCTATCTGAGCTGGGAGTAGTTCCTAAGTACAGCAGATTGTGGATCCAAAACCAAGTGTCTCTCTCTCTCTCTCTCTCTCTCTCTCTCAATCTCTCTCTCCCTTTGTGTGTGTATGTGTGTGTGCATGTGTGCATGTTAGAGAAGTCCTAGAGATTCTGATTTAATTGGTTGTGAATGGGACCCAGGAATTGCTATTTTCATAAAGACATTCTAATATGCAGCAGAAAATGAGAACCATTCAGGGCACTAATGGAGGAGGCAGATGCGTAAATAGATGCTTATAAAATAAAGTGAAGTAGAAGAAAGCTAAGGGGATAGAGAAGACCTGCTCCTTTTCTTAGCCAGGGCACTAAGGAAGGAGGAATGGCCACTCAGAGGAAGTGCCTCATTGCCCCACCTCATGCTAAGCGATCCTTCCCAGGAGCCTCCATATTTCCAGTTTTCCAATAGAGGAGAGATGACAGCTTCTCCTAAAGCAGCTTTGCCCTCCATCTTTATAAGGAACTGGGAAGCTGGCATGCTTGAGCATACATGTGGGAATCAAACTGAACTGCATCCATATCCCACTCTGTCACACAGGCAAATTGTTTAACCCTAGAGTAGCTCCCAGCAATGCTCAGTGGAGCATTCATGGCTGAGAATTGAATCAGGCCTCCTTCATGCAATTCATGTGCTCTAGCCCATTGCACTCTCTGCAGGCCTCAGTGCTCTTGTCAGTAAAGTGTGTGTGAGTGGAGGGAACTAATATATGTGCTCAGCCCCACTGCCTTCACTTAGCAGGTTCTCCAAAACCTGTAGTCTGGAATACTATTTTGGTGGTGCCAATGATGGAAGTGTGAGCTCTACTCCTAATCCCTTCCCAGACTTTCTGTGTTCTCAGGAGCACCTCACATACACACACTATTGGGGCTTGTAGCCTTATTCTAGCAGCAACAATGAGAACTCAGTCTTCTGTATCTGCTCAGGGGATAGTTCTTATGGGCCACCTCTCCACATTTTCCAAAGGATAATATCTATGCACACTTTCCTCAGGATTCTCCAGTAGTCTTACAATTTATTTTGCCTCTAGAGTGCACACACCCTTGTTTCCTGACTCATTGTTTGGACTCAAGTTTACTGTGAGCTTTTGTTCTTTTTCTCTGCTCAGGGCTGATTCCTGGTTCTATGCTCTTGGCACTTCTAAGGGGACTTTATTGTGCCGGGAATGGAATACTACACATTCAAAGCAAGCACACTACCTGCTGTACCTTCTCTTCAACCATTTACTGGGGTCTGAATATGACTCATTCCTCACAATATCTCTCAGTGGCACAAAGCCATCTGATGTGATACCCTCAACCTTATCTTTTGGTACACTCCCCTGAGACCAGAATAGCTGTTGATGCTACTGTGGATGTTTATATCAGTTAGCAGTGCCAGAACTCCACGCTTATTATTTTTTTATTTTTTATTTTTTGGTTTTTGGGTCATACCCAGCAAGGTCAGGAGTTACTCCTGGCTCAGTGTTCAGAAATTACTCCTGGAAGGCTTGAATGGGATGCCAGGGATTGAACCCTGGTCAGCAATGTGCAAGGCAAACACCCTATCCTCTGGACTCCTCCACTCTCTTTTCTAAAGGTGCTAGTTCTCTGGCTACTAGCTTCTTTTCCTAAGACAGAAGGTCAAGGCTTGCTTGATCTTGGACTAGTTTAGGGTACTTTGATCCCAATGAAGCTCTTGTTTTGGTTTTATACTTGTCCAGTTTTGAATTTATGATGTTAGCAGGAAACCACATTTCCCCTTTGTAGCTTATTTCCATGCTCTCCCAGCTCTCCCTTGCCCTGGAAACAGTTAGAAATACTGCTTACTATCCTAGCCTCCTTGGGCTCTGCTTAATTCTGCTTCAAATCTATAGGAGAGGGTCTCGGCTTTCCATAATGGCTGCAAAGGGCCCTATGGCTGCCTGCTAAGTTGTCTTTCTTGTTTTCGCTCTAAATGAACAGGATTCTGTCAATATAGACTTCTCACTTTGACTCTTTAAATTATTATTTTTATTTATTTATTTATTTATTTATTTATTTATTTATTTTTGGGCCACACCTAGTAATGATCTGGGGATAGTTTGGTGCCGGAGATGGAATATGGGGCTCTTGCAGGTACTGTGGCCTGTTCAGCAATCTCTTTGGCCCTTGAACATTTTATTTTTTCAGTTTTAGAAAGTTCTATTTCTGTTCATCATTCTTTCCCAATACTCTCTGCTATTCATTTTTTTACTTCTGCTTATGAGATTATCTCTTGCGCACAAGAAACTTGTTATTGTTGAATAGGTCATAAAACCTTTTTTTTCCTTTTATTTATTTATTTTTTATTTTTTTATTTTTATTTTTTTTAATTATGACAACAAAGATGCAAAGAAAGAGGACAGGGTAAAGTTACAGTGGAAGCCCAATCACCCATAAAAAGAATTCTCGGTAGTCCCATCGATGATATCCCAGCCTTGAACTTTCAGCCAAAGAACATTAAGAAAAACAAAACTGAACCCATGTACAATTACTTTGTCCCTCAAATCCCCAGTTGTACATACTATTTCTTAGCAGCACACAATGTAATCTAAAGACTTAGACTTATGTAACTCCTTAAACATTGAGGGCAAAGTACATTTCTCTAGTTCCATGCACATGCTTACTAGTTTAAGTTAACCTCAGAAGTTTTAGTGGGTTGTTTTTCTTAAGGATTGGAGTCAAGGGAACATAGTAAAAAACGGTATTAAAGTGGCATTTGTTTGCATAGGCCCACCAAATATAAGGGACATTATGGTCTAAAATACAAGGAGACCCTACCCCTGAAGTTTCCTGGCACAGGACTGACTCTAGGCTCCAGGCAAACTAGTTTGTCCAATCCAAGTCATCGTCTGTAGTGGCAATACACCTGGCAGCACTAACTGGTTAGTCCTGGCGCTACACTCAGAAATCACTCCTGGTAGGCTCGGAGGTCCATATGGAATGCATTGTCCCTCTGCATGCAAGGCAAATGCCCTACCGCCATGCTATCTCTCCAGCTCCTCATATAATCCTTTGGTTTATGAAAGTGAAAAGCAATTCCTTTCTCTCCATCACTTTTGCTGTTGGACTACCATCCCCCAATGTTGGGGCACTCATGTGCCCCATAGACCTTGTCTCCTCCTCATGTGGGAGAACACAGGCTACCTAGAATCAGAGAGAGAGAGAGAGAGAGAGAGAGAGAGAGAGAGAGAGTACAGAGAGAGTACAACCTTGCCTTCTACAGAGCTGATCTTAGTTTTACTCCCTGCAATATATCTGAGCCCTGCCAGGAGTAAACCCGGAGCAATAAGCCAGGAGCAAGCCATGAACACTTTCAGGTGTGGCCCCCAAACCAAAAGAAAAACAAACAAGCAAACACACCACATGCCATTTTGTCAAAATCCAGAAGCTTCTTGAAACATGCTCTTCAGATCCATAACTCTAGCAATGGTCACTTCTATCTTACAGGCAATTTCTAATTAGTAACATGGGTTCAGCGTGGAAGAGGTTGAGAACTAATAAGGCAAATCCCCGCTCTATGCTTGGGCTAGTGAGGGGAGAACTGGGAAGAGAAATCAGCTGAGGGTCTTGAGCACTTGGGTTTCCATGTGGAGTGAGAGCTGAACTCTGTTCTGCTTCCCAGTAAGTTATCAAAACCCCAAATGATGTAAGCTCCTAATCCCGGACCTTTGCTCTGGGAGTTCATGCTTCAAAATGGCAGAAGATTCATAGGATTTGTCTTCATTTTCAGGATGTCACAGGAACTCTAGGAACACAAGTCAGCAAGCAACATCTTCCCTTGGTCACCAGGGGCCAGGCTTGAGCTGGCTCTCCAGCAGTTTTCTGCATTCAACTTGTTTGGATGAGAAAGAAACCAAGTTTGAGGTCAAACCTCATCATTTCTCTCTACTTCAACCTCATGTTTCCTGTGTGCATGTGTGTGCGTGTGCGTGTGTGCGCGTACTCACTCATGTATGTTTGCATGCTAGTACTCATGTTCACGTTCGAGAGGAGGGGCCTGCTATTGTTTAAACTAGACAAATGTTTAAACTAGACAAATGTTTAAACTAGACAAATGACCCACGTTGTTGGGTAACATTTCCTCCCCACCCATCTTCCTTTCTTTAGAACTTCCCAGAAATACTCTCCTCCTGGGATGGAGGTGTGTGAATAGAGTATGTCTGTCCTTTGTTGGGCAGGGGGATGTTCAGACTGGATGGAAGCTGATAGTCATTGGCTCACCTCTCACGAGTGGGCGGAACTACTGTGCCTGAGGAACCAGGTTAGTGGCTCCCCTCTGCCGTGACCACTCCTCCCTTGACTGTCTCCAGAGAAGCACATTTGGCCCAGGTCAGGACTACCTAGATGACCACATCTTTGCCTGCCTCCTCTGTTGCCCAGGTCATGTCAGGCGAACTTTGCTGTATGTCTTGGGAAAGGCATTCTAATATCTCAGTTTGGACATTAGGAAGTCCCTGTTCATACTCTGCCTGATTTGAATTCTCCCACATAAATGATAGGGACGTGTGTGGCTTGAGAGTTGGAATGTAGTACAGTGAATGAATCAAATTGATGCTTATTTCTTATTTGGCTTATGACCCTGTAGTTTCTGCCATTGATTGAATTTCCTTGGAGTTTGGAACATGCTACTAGTATCTGTCATCAGGTGACTAGTGTGATAATAGTCAGGAAAGTAAGACAATATGAAAATATTCAGGGGCTGGAGAGATAGCATGGAGGTAAGGTGTTAGCCTTGCATGTACAAGGACGGTGGTTCGAATCTCGGCATCCCATATGGTCCCCTGAGCCTGCCAGGAGTGATTTCTGAACGTAGAGCCAGGAGTAACCCCTGAGCACTGCCCGGTGTGGCCCAAAAACCAAAACCAGGAAAAAAAGAAAAAAAAAAAA